>NW_024582623.1:590827-597362 GCF_018398535.1 Haplochromis burtoni
ACACACACACACACACACACACACACACACACACACACACACACACACACACACACACACACACACACACACAACCAACTTCCCCTTCTGCTTTCTACACACAGTATCACAGTTAAATCTGCAGCCGATGAGTTTTACACTGCAATAAATTCACTCAAAGGAACAGCCTGTAAGTGTGTGTGTGTGTGTGTGCGTGTGTGAATGGACTGTTTGCTTTGAGGGTGCTCTACATGTAAGTGTGTGTGTGTCTGTGGTGTAATTAGATGAGAGGGAACTCTGTGGGGCCCCTTCCCCCACCCCCCAGACAGCAGACACACTTCTCGCTCCGTGATGCCGTTCTCATGCGTGCACGAACGCACACACACACACACACACACACTCTCGCCAAACATGCGTGTTTCCTCAGGCGGTTTCTTACACAGGTCAGTGGGTCGAGCTGGACTTATATAGTCATGATCAGTACCATATGGCTCGGTTTGGTTACATTGTATACATGCTAGTCATGTGTTGCTCAGACATTTTAAAAAGAATTGTTGCTTTTTTTTTTGGAAAACTTGGGATTATTTATTTTTGCTTGTTGTTATTGTTTCTGTTTGTTGAAATTGATGTTTTGCCTTTGTTTTTTAACCAAAATTATTATTGGTCTTATTTTTAAATCCCTTTTAGCCATTGTGCAAGCCATGCTGCTTTTTTTGTCCCTGCCTTTTTATGTATTTATTATTTACTGATTTTCATACGATACAGAAACAAAACAAAAAAACCCCCAAAACAACAAATTAAAAAAAGGTTTTTCCTTGTCTCATTAAGATTTGTCACCTTAGAATAGCCAGACTTTTACCAGTCGCAGGTTTTTTAATGTATTCATACACATTACTTATTAAAACCAATGAAAAAAGTGCTATTTTACATATTTAACCCGTGACACTACTTCTTGTATTACGCTTTGTGTTGCTTTGCATCACTGGCTAAGGTGTAAAACTCAACTAACAGTATAATTTTACTCTTGCACATGCCCACTATGAGACCACTAAATAGGGAACTATATTATGAAAATCTTCTTGTCTCTTTTTGGAACGAATTTGAGAAAATATATAAATCTACACACTTACAAAATGTACACAAACCCAGATAAAGGCATTTTGATTGCACATGAAAAGGTACACTGATTTTTTTTTTTAATTGCTATGCAGATATTTAAAGAACTGGTGTAATGCAGGAGATGTGATTATGTGCGATTAGTGGCTGTAATGTGATTGCTGGATCTAGGAACAGTGCTTTGTTACAGACACATCTGATAGATTGTTTATTTGTGATGCATTAACAGCACAGATTAGCCTCAAGATCACGTGTCTAATATTGTGTGGATCACCCAAACAGCTCTGACCTCTGGTGGTGTCCTGTAGTGTTTGTAGTTTGGCTCATTGAGTCGTCTGAGTTTTGTGGGTTAGGCTTTTGAGCTGCGAGATTTTGGGGCTAGGTGAATAACTTGGGCTAATTATCGTAATCTGTTGACTCCTTCCTGATTTTACGTGAGTTGCTCGAGTCAAAGTTAAATCCGGATAAAGGCAAGGACCCACAGCTTCCCAGCACAGCACTGAATTGTCTTCGCATGTGGACATACAGCAGTTACTGTTTAAGCCTTTTTTGCATGCAGCCTCCTAAATTTGAAGCATCATTAAGTCTGTGCAGTGAAACTTCAAATCCACAGGGTGTGAAATGACCTTCAGTGTGAGGGTATCGGGTTAGCTTTGCTCAGTGTAAACATATAGCTTCACCGTGCAGCTGGAACAGGCTGAGGCAGCCAATATGATGCGATACTGCCACAGTGACAGCATTAAATGAAAGTACTTCATAAGCAGATTTTAATTTTTTTTGAAAAGCTCAATCTTTTTTTTAATGTGACAACAAAACCAGGATGTGTTAGGATATGACATTAATCACTAGTGTGGAAATGTTACGTGCGGCGTCGGTAGCTGTCACATATGTGACCGGATTATGTTTTTTTGCAGCGGGGAAAGATCAGAGAAGAGCCCCAACCGAGATTCCCTACGGTGAATTAAACCCGCTGATACTGACTGGTACCCTGCAAAGATATTTTGATCTGCCTTTGTAGGGTTTCTACTCTGAGTTCAGCGTGAATGAGCGTACCGCTGTGCGTGCAGGTTGGTATCGCCGCCGCTCTCTGAGCTCGCTTTGTGTGACCGCTCCTGGTGAGCAAGTGAGCCTTCGCCCCCTGAAATAAGACACTGCTCTCTTCTACGCCCACTTTCAGTCATTTCCCAATTAAGCAGCTTTCAGGGCGCCCAGACTGGCCCCTCAGAGAATACCGTAGACCTTCCATAGTCGCTCCATATTGCTTCAGTCAAGGGCTCTAATGAAAGCTTTCGCCCCTTGAGAGCTTTAACATGCACTCTCAAGCCCCTGCTCTCACTAAGCTATACATTTGTATTGAAATAGGAGATGTTCTTTCTTTCTTTCTTTCTTTCTTTCTTTCTTTCTTTCTTTCTTTCTTTCTTTCTTTCTTTCTTTCTTTCTCTGTTATCTGGCTACATTTCTTTCACACATTTACTCTGATAATTATATGATTTTATCACAGTGTCATGCTGAGGCTAATGAAAAATGAAAAAGGGCTGCTGGTGCCACTGCATAGTCATATTTTTGTGTACCAGGGGCTGTTACCTTTCCTCTCACTTCCTTGTCACTTTATTACTATTTTAACACCTGCTGATTGGAATTTAAAGTACCTGTTATTTCCTTCAGGTATATTCAAATAAAGCGTTTTAAGTTGGAAATTGTATGTGAGTTGTTAAGATTGTTTTTCAACATTTCTTTTTCATTTGTTTTGGGTTGGAGGAGGTGGAGTCTTTTATTTTGACATAAGGGATGAAGGCCAGATCATGAGTCTCTGTTCTGGGGAAGCACGTATACGTGACCCCAGCTTATCCCACACTGCTGGATGTCAGCCTGTGTGCAGTACTAACATTTCACAATACTGATGTCAGTGACTAGTTTTTACAGTTTACACAACATCTGACAACATTCTTAAGTAATAAGAAAAGCCATTGAAAACCTTAAACATTACAACTGTATATTTATATATGTCTTATTTTTATTAATATAGTATTCTTTGCTAATTATTTTTCCCCTAAGGTTAATATTTCAGATATAGGTTAGATGTATCGTTGGGTTTGTTATTTTTGTTTGTTTTTTTTCTTTTTTTTGAGAAAGTAGCCAAAAGATTATGGTCCCAACTCACAAGATAACAAAGAATCATACAATTCTCTGTTTGTTTGAAAAGTGAAACTGAAATGAAAATTGAAACTCAGGCGGTTCTCTGGGGACTCGTGACGTTTGACTTTGATTTCAGAACGGGGAGGAGCCGAAGACAAAGGACCTGTCAATCCCAGGGGACTCTGAAAAATCAAAACAAATCTCCTCTGCAGGACTCAGTTATTCATTTCCCGCGGCTTTTGTGTTTCTTTTAACTTTTGCTTTCCACGCTTTGGCTCAACGACCTACAGCAAAGTGGATTCTCTGCACATCTTAATTTAAAGCCTCTGTATGGGTGGAGAGTAAATATGATTAGGGCGCTGCTGTGTGTAAAGCACCATCAGTTATTGAATAATTAGCTGGCCAGCTGAATAAAAGTCAATCTGCAAATATTTTGATAATTAAATAATCATTCTAATTAAGCAACAAACAAAATCCGTAAATCTGCTGGTTCTAGCTTCTTATTTGATGCTTTTCCTTTTTTTCACAAGTAATCTGACTTTGTTAACCTTGTAATTCCAAACGGAGCTCATCTGATACATGAGTTTTTGACACCTCTACATCATCAGTGTGATTTTTTTCTTTCCCCTTAAAAAACCTGACGCATCCAATAAGAGACATGAACTACTGTAAGCAATGAATTGCACAAAAATGTGCACAAAAAGTCACATATGCTGATTAATATTTCACTTCATTTTTTTCAAAGGTCAGAAGGTTCAATAAACACAATTATAAAAAGTTAGGATATTCTAGTAATTATTTCATGTTTCAGGCTTTACGGGGTTAAAAGTTAACTGAAAGAGATGCAGCTAATTGCAGCCCAATAGCTTTTAGAATGTCATCTTTTTAGTAATGAGAAGTATCTTGATTTCTTATATCTCTCAGATCTTTTCCATGTACTTATTCTGTCTCTCCATATCCTCTTTTATTCCAGTTACCCTCCCTGGTGCCCTGCTTGCCCCTGTTTCTTCCACCTCATCTACACGTCGCTCGTCTTTTAACTCCTCCTCCATGCAGACCTCGTACCGACTGCCAAACCCCTTGCCTCCCCTCCCTGTACGCAAGGGTGTCCGCGGTCGTCGTCCCAAATCCCAGACTATCGCTTTATTGAAAGCGGCGGCAGAAGCTGCAGCAGCAGCAGCGGTAAATGGAGCGTCACAAAGCCCGGCCAGAACTAGCACTGAGACTCAACTGGCCCCCAGACCACACAAGAAGAGAGGACCTAAGCCTAAGAATAAGGTGAGATGTCACCAGAGCCACAGTCTCTTGGCCAGTGACTCTGCCATGTCAGAAATGGTTTAGAGAAAGAGAAAATAGTCAAAAGTTGATTACTGATAAAAAAAAAAAGAAAGTATAAGTAAAAATGTCCTTACTTTAAAAGCCACTGTATGCAGTGCCATCCATGTGAAGAAGAGTTAAAAGAGACAGTTAATAAATGATTATCTAACAGCCTTTGTAGGTTACTGAGATTTACTGAGAAAGGCTTTGTTTGTTTTTTGGTTCAGAAGAAGCCTCGGGTGGTACAGTCCCTGGGGGCGTCGTCAGTTACAGCTCCACCTCCAGAGACCAGATTAAGTATCAGCCACGTCTCAGCGGACAACAACAACCTTAACAACAGCACAAATGTAGTTTGCACAGGTAAAAAAAACCCAAACCAAAACAGATTTTAATGCCTCAATACTAAATATTTATAGGAAGGTTGATCAAATGATTTTGTGTGCTTTATTTTTGTAGACGTTAACATGAATTAGATGAAATTGTGATTGTTTTTCTTTCCCTATCATACTTCTAACAGAAACCCGAAATGGGTCTAACCTGGTTTGTGCGAAATGGAAGAAGCTTGAAATGAGCAGAACTGATTACATTTACTCTGTTTACAGAGATTAGAGTATGTTGGGGTTTTGATGGATTGTAGCATGAATTATCTATTCTCATGATTTTTTTAAATTGGACCAAATGGCACTAAAAGGACATAACAAAGAAGAGGAAGATGTAAGTAAGAGGAAGAGTGTTCTCTGATGAGCCACCAATGGAAAAATGATTTGGCCCTGATGAAGGTAGTCACGTTGTTCTTTATACAACAGAACCACTTCAGACTTTATGCTCCTTTGCCATGCACCTTAAATATTATGAAGTTTTGCCAAAAACCTCTTCTTTGTTTCTACAAACCATAGCCATTACTCATCACCTGGTTAATCTGGTTACCATCCCTTCAGAGGAAGCATGCTTCAGCATGCTAAGAGGGGACTATGGAACTAAGGGAAGGAAAATCCAACCAAATACAGAGAAATTTTTGGAAAAAACAAAGTGAATCAGTGGTTCACTTTTCAGGATTACAATGCCCTTGAGCCTTCAACTAATGCAATGCTAAAGCAGCTTTGGGGCATGTCTGTCTGCAGTTTGTACGTGTAGAGCTTTAACCAAGAATACTCAAATGGGTTCCTACAAATGACTAAATCAAGGATTGTGTACATGAGAGACTGCAGATTGTCAAAACATGCCAATCAGAATGTGCTACGGAGTGGAAACGAATGTATCTGTTTTAAATTAAAGTCTATATATAAATTGTTGATTTAAGTTTTAGTAACAACAGCCTCGATCAAACTCCAATTAAAATTTGTATTCTGCTATCTGTTTTTTTTAAGTCTAATTCTTTTGTGTTCTTTGCAAATGTTTCCTGTATTTGTGCCATCTCAGTGTGTGTCTATGTGAACAAGCACGGTGACTACGGCCCGCATCTTGATCGAAAACTGGTGCAGCAACTCCCAGACCACTTCGGTCCAGCTCCAGTCAACGCAGTGCTTCAGCAGGCTGTTCAGGCCTGCGTCGACTGCACATACCAGCCCTCTGTACTGCTGTCATTTCTGCAGAGCCAGTCCCATACAGGAGGAGAAGTCATTAGAGGTAAATCAGGAGAACACCATGGAATAATATGTGAACAAAATAATATCTAATAATCGATATCAATGAAGGTTGATGACACATCTAACATGTATTTGAGTAAAATGCTTTGTCCTTTTTCTGTAATTGTTACAAAAAGTGACAAAAAATGATGGTTAAGTATTTAATTGTCAAGAGCATATTTTCACAATCATTATCACATCTTATGAAACAGCGACTTTTAATTTCGAGTTTCCAACACTGTGCGTCCTAGATGGGCAATCAGCCCAGTGAACTTGGTTTAAACACATGTGAATGTACTGTGTGTGTGTGTGTGTGTGTGTGTGTGTGTGTGTGTGTGTGTGTGTGTGTGTGTGTGTGTGTG
>NW_024582623.1:597382-605552 GCF_018398535.1 Haplochromis burtoni
TGTGTGTGTGTGTGTGTGTGTGTGTGTGTGTGTGTGTGTGTGTGTGTGTGTGTGTGTGTGTGAGAGAGAGGTGGAATAAAAGATGGTGCCTGTGGCAGCAGCTGATGTGAGCACTGTGTCTGTAATAAGAAGTGACATGTGTGTCTAACCTGGTTTGGGATTCTGGGATTGAGTCTCCCTCGGGGGGTCGGATCGAGAAGGCTATGGGAGAGGTTGGGTGGGGAGAGGGGTTTTAATTTGTGGATTTGTGCAGGCTTGGCTTGGATGGGAGGGTGTTGTGCCGTGTGGGATGGGGTGAAATATGCAGGTTTATAAATGGAGAGTGCTGCTAACCCAAAACCATCTGCTGTTTTCTTTAGCTGTGAATGCATATTGTGTGGTGTGTGTGTGTGTGTGTTTGTGTGTGCGCGCACACTCAGATGCAAACTAATAGCTGCCATGTTTTGCCTCCAGTGCGGTCAGAGCATGGTATCCGCTATGTGAAGCTGCCCTCTGCCTCCAGTGCTTCTTCTGTGCTGCGGTTCCTGGAGAACATGTGCCAACATCTGGAGAGTGACAGTCTCTTCAGCTCGCAGCCTTTCAGCCCCTACAGCAACAACACTCGCTTCTACAATAGGGCCAAGTCAGGTGGGGGAAACGTGTGCATGTACTGACTGTAAAAGTGAAGAGCTTTAATTTTTTTTTTTTTTAAAGACAAAGATTAAAGGTTGTGAGCTTTTAAGCTTTCAAATTTATTACAAGCTTTGATGGAGTGTGGTGTGTTGTAGTGTAAAGTTTTTGACACGCTGCTGTTTAATGAGTCTGTCAACGTGTCATTGTGTACATCGTGCTTTTTCCCCCAGTTTTCTTCTTGCACTCATGAAGTCTTAATCTCCTCCTCTTTCTTTATTGAAACAGAACCACTGTGTGTTGCTGAGAACGGCCTGCCTAACAACAATCCCTCTAAGGATCCCACTCCGAGCCCCCACCCTCTTCACAACACGCCAGACTACAGAGCAGCCAAGAGGGAGCGTCCGTATTACCCCGGACACGCACAGACGCCGCCGCCTCTCCGACGAGTCAGCTCCAACCCCACTGAACCTGGCCCAGTGTGTGCACACAGACGAGTGGAGGGTAGGATTAATTACACACAGTCACAGACACACCAGGTTTTTCTTTAACCACTACACAGACAAATATTCGCCTCGTGGGTTTTGTTTCCCCTTTTACTTTTATTGTGAACCCAATTTTTTTTTTTTTTTTTTTACAAATTTTGAGACAAATATCAAGGCCGTGTTAACAGCTCACCCTAACATCAAACTGTTGCAGGGATCATTTCTTTCCTTTCTGATAATTCTTCATTTGTTTTTCCTTCCTTTTGCTCTCATTCTTCGCAGCAGCTAGCTCAACAACAGGTCCAGACCACATGAAACAGGACAAAGATGCTTCCGGAAACGGCGCTTCCTCCTGGTCGGTTGATGATGTCATACGGTTTGTCCAAGAAGCCGATCCCCACACACTCGGGCCGCATGTGGAACTGTTCAGGAAACACGTGAGTATTTCATTTAAATTAACCTCACTCTTTTTTATAAAAATTCATTTTATTTTAATTCAACAAACAGCCATGCACTGAAATGTTAAGTAACATACATTATGGACGAAGACGACCTCTGATCTTCCTCTTGTGGTCTACAGTAGTATACACAATACGTTACTTTGCTGTGCTAAAGGAAGTTGTCTGGTTAAAGTCATTAACATTTTTATTAGACGGTTTTAGAGAAAGTGTGAAGTACGTACCAAGTGAAAACATCCTCTTATCCCTACAGGAGATTGATGGGAAGGCACTGATGCTGCTGCGCAGTGACGTCATTATGAAGTACATGGGTCTGAAGCTGGGCCCTGCGCTAAAGCTCTGTCATCACATTGAGAAGCTGAAGCAGACCAAGCAGTAGAGGATGAACGTCTGTTTGATCACTGTCAACCAAACACACACAAACAAGCATTATTCTGCAGTGATAGGATGCAGTGAAGTCCACACGAGCCACGGTTGTAGCTACTAACGAGGACACTGAGATCATGTTAGCCTTACGTCTTGTGAATTCTGAGGCGTTTTTAGAAACCTGAAAAATGGAAGTGCCGAGGATTTCACCGTCAGAACTTCAGGATTTGTGGAAAACACTTTGAAGCAGCATTTGAGCGGCTGTGAATTTGGGGGAAAATTTTAGCAAAAGTCTAAACACTTAAAGGAAAAATGATAAAAAAACCCCGAAGCAATTCTGAATCGTAGTAAAACTCCCCCAGTGGACTGTTTTAACTTGAAATCGGCGTCTTCTTTAAATGACAGACATCTGTTTAAAGTACATGAAGTTAATCTTAGTACATGAAGTCAACATTTACATAGCTGTAATTAGTGTCAGATATCTGATCATAGATCATTGTGTTTATGTTTATGTCCTTTTTGCCTTATTTTGAATAACTGGATGCCATAATTTGTCAGTCTTTATTAACTTACCTCTACAGATACACACGGATGTACACTATAGGTTTTGTTTTTATTTTATTTTATTATTTACTGTCTGGCTTATTTTTTTCTTTCCCTGGTCAGGTTTTCAGGGTGGCTGCTCTGCACAAAAGACGTGGAAGGTTAGTTCAGGTACTGGCAGTGAACGTCTCGCTGCATAATTTCTAATAAGGCAATAAAAGCTTCTGAATGACTGCATCTCTTACAGACTGTCGGGTTTAGTTTTGTGCATGCCAGTAGTGAATGTAGGAAGTCATGAGCGTTATTGATGGGTACTGATCAACAGGGGCGCCCTAGTTAGTTTATGTAAATTAACGTGGAAATATTGGAGAAGCCCAGTTTTCTGAAGTCATTAAACACCTCATTTATAATCTTTTAGGTAACAATATCATTTTTGCAGAGCGGGTACACTTCCTATTTAAATGATGACTCTCATTTTTTACAGCGCAGGCTGTAGATCAAGACGAAACGGTTACCGAGGAGTTAGTTCTCTCTCATTTGTGTTTGTCAGTATGCGGCAGGACATTCAAGCTAGTTAGCCTCAGCTTGAACACTGATGTGTTTATATGATTGTATTATGCTTGGACAGTCAAACCCATTAAATACACAGAAGACATACAATGACTGGAAGGCTGTAAGTGTTTTGGCATAGAAATGCAAGCAGGTCAAGCTTGAGCGCTGTACAGGAAGTCAAAAGTGCTCTTTCCTGGTGGAGCACAAGATGGAGAAACTGTTTTGTATAAAGTTGAGCTAAAAAGTTGATTTTTAAAATATGATTTTTGTACTGTAACAAAGTGTATCAAGCGTAAGTGTAATCATTTCTTTCTGCCTGACAGTTTTTGTTGTTGTTTTTTATTTTTTCCTGTGTGTGTGTGTGTGTGCACTGTCAAATAACTACGTACGGGAAGATATTGTGTCTGAGTAATTATTCACAAGTCTCAAAGTATTTATCTGTTACTGATGGCAGAAATCCTCATTTTCTGAACATTTCAGAACAATTTTCGAACCAAATCATGTCTTTTGTAGCTGCATTTCACACTGTTGCTCTCCTGTAGTGGTAACAAGTTGATACTTGAAACCGTTCTTGCTTTAATGTGAAACTCAGGTTTTTAGTAAGGTTTGTTTCTTCTTAGATGTTTTACATCATTAGAATTTTGTGTTCATTGCTAAAGCATAGAGGGACTGCACAACAACCATGTATATTTTCTATGCCTTGTCATCTCGCTTTGCAGCATTTCATATGTATATATATATATATAGATATATACACGACTTTTTACTGTATGTTCAACAAAAGATGTTTGTTAAATATGTTTGATATGTATTCACACGATTAAACATTTGTTTACATCATCTTAGTGTTTGAGGTCTGAGCACAAGGCCTGCAGGGCAGCTACAAGCACAGGTTTATTCCCGACCAGCAGTTCCAAGAGATCTTTAGTTTTGTTTTCTGAATCACTTTGTATAGAAGACTGTCAATAATTCATCAGGAAAAGCAACATTTTTTAATTGTTGTGTAGGATATCAGCATTTTCCTGCTCCCATCTTGTTAATCATCCTGCAGCCCTGCACTTTCCTCATGTGAAACTGCAGCGTGTTTTGGCCTTCATATTTTCAACCAATCTCCAAGTAAGTTCAGCTGCTTCCTGCCATAAAAATGTGGGGAATAAAGAGACAGAAAAAATAATCCATAACTGAAAACACCAAACAGCATGGAAACATTTTTAGATTTGGTTGGGCGTGTTTATGTGTCTTTCTAGCAAGCAGTGTGATTTAAGGGTCAAATGGTCATGGATGTCTCGTTTAGGCAAAGTGACAGTTCAATAGGAGTCATTGTTAAAAAGATCAAGAAATTCAAATAGCTCAACAGCAGTACTCTTTCTTGAGGAGTCATGCTGCTTCCTGGTTGTGTGCTCAGAGTCCAATGACCCCCTATGGAGGCTACAGTCTCACATTCCCAGTTATTTATGTGAGAAACAATCTTTAAAAACAAAAACACACACACATCATATTCTTCTCATGGCTATCTGGGGAAATCAGTCAATATATTTAATATGAAGTAACAGTTAAAAATTAGCAATAGAGATAAATTACTGCCCTCAGAGAGCACTTTGCTCCCTAAAGTGAATCAAACAGATATGCAGGCTATTTGTGGAGCAGGGTTTAAAAAAATAAAACAAAACAAACCCCCAAAACAAATGCCCTTGGCTTGGAGCAAATAATTCACTGA
The DNA here is from genome assembly GCF_018398535.1 of Haplochromis burtoni. Lineage (NCBI taxonomy): Eukaryota > Metazoa > Chordata > Actinopteri > Cichliformes > Cichlidae > Haplochromis > Haplochromis burtoni. The sequence continues at coordinate 602,113 of NW_024582623.1, forward strand.
AGATAAATGTAATAGGTTTTCTCATAATTACAGAGATCATAAATATGAACAGTGTGTACTCAAATAAATTGACTTCAATTCTTCTTTATTTAGTGCAAATTGAATTAGTCACATTCAATTCACATTGCTGCTGGAAACTGCAAACAGAAATACACGCATATGCTAAACATGGCCGCTAAAATGGGAATGCTTAAGTCCTGACGACGTCGAGTGTTCCTACACTCAAATTGAACCCAAACAGCGCCCCGACAGGTGATGTGTCTGTTTTGCGTGTTAGTAATCACGTAACATTCATAAATCAGACTGAGAACATTAATTATATCGAGTGTTTTTATGTATGTATTTATTTTTTTATGTTACCGTCTAATTCAGTTGGGCTGAAGTAGTCAGTGTCAGTAGTTCTCGTCAATACGGGTATTTTTTTTTAAAGTTTAAATCATCTTATTTCATTTATTTTTTTGTGTAAAGGGAAAATTGTTAAGTACATAACGTAACGGCGGGGGTTGGTTAGGAAGGAGCACATGGGTAGTTAACCATTAGCTAACTGCAGAGGCTAACAGCTAGCTTCAAGATATGTAAACAAAGAGCTGTTTGAGACTTGGGTCCCTAAGAGAAAGTTCAGTTCACACTGCACTCACTGACAAAATGTGCTGTAGTATGAGATTTAGAAGCAACTATAACTCGTTGTGAAAGTAAAACTATAATATTTACCTTTGAAACAGTAATTGTAAATAGGTGGTATATAAAGGTGGTATGTAAATGGTGGTAATACCCCTTCCAAGGCCACAGTTTGTTTTTTCAAATTTTCTTTGTAGTTGTCAGATAGCTAAGCTATCGTAACCATAGCTACATAAAGACATGATGATTAGTTATTAACAGCTTCATAAATGTGAAAGGAGGACAGCAGCTGGAGGGACTGAAAAGGGGTAATATGTGGAGTCTGAGTGAGAGAGAGATAAGATATTAATTATTTATTCAATAATTAGCAGGCTATTTGTGGACCAGGGATAGAAGACAAAAAAAAAAAAAAAAACCCTGGAGAAAATAAAAGCTCTTTAAACAGATAAATAAAATAACATAATGCATGTATTTCTTTATAACCAGAGACACTGTAAATATGGACAGTAGGCAACAACTGGTAGATTTTGAGACGTGACAATGTACAATTATATACCCCGAAAAACAAACAGGCAAACAAACGAAAAATACAGTAAATGCATTGAGTTACTCTTTCAAAATCTTTTGAACAAGTGCAAATTTTGATTAAATGATCTCATCTTGTGTACATCACCTTTAGTCTAAGATTCTTATTAAAAATTTAATATTTTTCTTCACGGCTGTGTTAATAGTCATTTGCAGACTCGAGACTGAGACTGCCGGTTTATTGCATTGGGTTTGTAACTAAATATTCAAGATCTGTTGTATGGAAAGTGTGGTCAGGTTTACTGGTCAGAACAGATATGGCAATGTTTCTTTTCTTTCTTTTCTCTTTTCTTTCTTTTACTCCTTACATTTTAAAATGAAGACTGTCTAAGTATCAGTACCTAATTTAGTATGACTGGATTCAAGCATGAGGTCCAACCATAGTGAAGGAAAGTTAGTTAATGCTGGGTCCTTCTCATGAAAAATCTGAATAGCAGCTAGGAGCCTGAACGTTAAAACACTACCATCTAGTGGGAAGAGTCTCTCAGTGCTTTTGGATCTGACGGGGCTGAAATGAAGTGTCACACAATAGGCCTTTCATTTCATTGCAATCACATTTATTGGCTTTTTTTCTACGCACAGTTACTAAGCAGCCCGATGAGCTGTTAAAATGAATTAGATATAGAGTAATGGAATTTTCACAATGTTGTCCCCCCAAAATAAATACAAGACTGAAGGTGTTGCACAGCTCCATAATATACAAAGGCTTGGAAATAATCATGTAAACTTTGAAAAAAAAAAACTTTCTTTGTTTTTAATTTTTTTATTTGTTTATTTTACAAAAGAAAGAATTTGCAACATTTTTTTCCTTTAAAAACGTATTTACATTTTTATACAAAAATACAAAAGTGATTCAAATCTGATAAGTCCTAGCTAGTTTTAAGCATGGAGCATCTTTTAAATACTTACAGTTTGTTTTCAGTGTTTATTTTTTCTCCTCTATGTCACTTTTTTTTAAAAGTCTGTTTAGTGTTATTCCATACTGTACACTTCTGAATAAAAATATCAAGTGGTTGTCATCAAACTTCCCCTTGCGTGCAGATATTGGAAACAGATTGAAAAAAAAAATCCATAAAGGTTACAGATTCTTGTTTTGTTGTATTCCCAAGCTGCTGAGGTTTTAGAGGGCGAAAAGAGTGTTAAACTAGAGTCTGCATGGCAACCTCAAGAGTTTCTCTTTCTTACAAAATGTGTCAACCCCTCTGTCCACTCCTTACAAATAAAAGAAACAGTCTTGGAATACCTTTAAGGCGTCAGTGCCAGGTACAGTACGGAAAAATCACAAACTAAACTAAAGGCCAAATACTTAACTGATCAAATACTGAGTGTTTGGAGAATTTCACATGGCAATTCACAGTCGCGTTGCATTTTTCATTTAATACTGTTACAGCCCTACAAATGATTTTATTTCTTTATTTCAGTTATTCAGTAATAATATTAGTGGGAAACAAAATATTTAGCTATTAGTCAAAAGTAGATGGTGACACTCTGATCAAATCCAAACTAGTTTTTTGTATTTACGAATTCATGTTTTTCCTTGCTTACTCTTTATTTGTACATTGTATTGAAACTGGCGTGTACACATATGCACTTTAAACATAATCAGCAGTTTCTCCTGGAAAATATTTCTCTCACTTCCACAGCTCCACCAGGACTAGGACCCAGCACCGAAAGTGTTCAGATTTCTCCCTCCCAGCAGATTCTAGATAATTTTCTTTACAGTCTCTTATAACCTATGATTGTCCAGTGAGTAGATATACAGTACAAGATAAACCCCTGTTTGTGATCACGACTATACAGAACAGAATTAGCCAGACAGTTTGTACATCTATAGAACACACTATTGAACTCGACGTTTGAACAGAAAATACAAAAATCTCTTCTCATGGAGACATCCCTCAGATAAAAATAATGATTTGGCGGTGTCCTTTTCTTTTCTTCCCCCCCTCCCCCCCACTGTTGCTTATTGCATGCGACAGAAAACACAACAAATAAAACAGTGAACAGGAACAGGTGCGCTTCAGCAGTATGAGTATGATAAATGTCAAAGTAATCAGTTCACAGCTTTTTACTCTCTCCATCTTACACAGTGTCAGTTCTGCAATTGATATTCGCTGAGTATCAAACAGTTGTGGTTTGCTATCTATCTATCTATCTATCTATCTATCTATCTATCTATCTATCTATCTATCTATCTATCTATCTATCTATCTATCTATCTATCTATCTATCTATCT
>NW_024582623.1:605572-619164 GCF_018398535.1 Haplochromis burtoni
TCTATCTATCTATCTATCTATCTATCTATCTATCTATCTATCTATCTATCTATCTATCTATCTATCTATCTATCTATCTATCTATCTATCATTTACAATAAAACAGTAATATGCTTGCTGAGGTATTCACAGAATACAGTGAGTGGTTTCAATTGAAGTACGGTCTCTGAATGTAAGACGTGTATGTGTTGCGTTTGCTGTGGTAGGCAGGTGAGAGTTCAAGCTTTCCACTGATGATAGTTTGCTTCTGTAAAACACTGTGTAATGTTTATTTGAAGGATGAGAGAGAGTTCACAGCACACTCGAAACCGGGTGTGGGAGAGAAAAGGCTGCAGCGAGGCAATCGGTACCCTGCTGACTGTTGAACACTGGATGTATGCAGTCCTTTCCTCCTCTTGCCTCCTCTCGTTCAGATTTTGAAATATATGAGGTTTGGAGTGCAAGACAAAATGGTGTACACCTGACACTGGGTTGAGCTTTCACCTGTCTAATGCTACACTGGGTCAGTGCAAATGAAGGAGAGGCAACAAGGAGAGGAGAACAGTGTACATTGCTAAGATTTATGTGTTATGTTTTCAGTGAGACCTGTTCTTTGCTACACTCAGATTGATTCCTTATAAAATTTCTGTTTGTCATTTTATATAGATATGAGTTTTCTTTATATTCAGTACAAATATACATATGCATTTCACTATAAGATATATTTTCTTTTCAAGGAATATTCTTGAATAATCATGAAGTGCAAAAGCGAAGTTGATACCTTTCCAAATGAACCTCTAGTCAAACCGATTGAGAACCATCTAAAGCATTTTCACCATCTGCACTCAGTGGTGTATTTAAATCTGGTTGAAATGTACCTTTTTTCCCACTTAAGTCAGCACAGCAAGACTGGCCAGCAGCTGGAAAATTTTTAATCAGTCTAAGCATACTAGATTTCAGGGTTGGGTTCATGGTTGACTTTTGGTGAAACATGGCACAGCTCCATGTATACATGCAGAGATTTACAAATTCCCTGCTTAAAACCACCTCTGGTAGAGAAAGGCCACTGTGCGATTGTCCAGAATTAGCATGTATCTTAGACAAATAGGCGCAAGCCCTTGCTCCTTCTTATTAAACACTCAAATCCAAGACGAATCAGTTTAGATCACCGGCAATGTGGTACAAATGTCAACCAAATCTTTCTGCAGAGAAAGATTCATATAATACAAAAGAACCACAAAAATGTCAACAGAAACCAGGATCCAGGGGATGTTTCCATATAGGTTCATGCAACATGGTGAAACTTTATCATCATGTTCTGAGAAGCAATTTTACAAAAATACATGCATCATGTCATCTTTTTGGATATAATTTATGTGAAGAAATATATGATTGGCTCTGTGTGATATACTCTCTATGCCAGGTCTGCAGATGGAAATCCAGTCTAATAAGTCAATGCTGTTTTGAGAGATAACTTCCACAATGAGACAAACCTTGCTGGTTGGCAGGAATATTGAATATGGAGTCTAGGAAGTTGATGCTTTGGGCACCACAAGTTAAAAGAATATTAATTGTCATAAGAATTTTTAAATTGAATAAGAAAGCAGTTCCTCAATGACATACACACACCCACATCATTCACAACACAAGAAGTAGAAATATCAGTGGATGTTGCATGTGCTTGCTCATGCAAACACAAACGCACCTTGTCTACACTCCACAAAATTTCTTTTTATAATTTTTCAAACATTTTGAACTCGTTATTTCTTTCTTTCGTTATTTTTTTAAAAAGATAGTTCAATCAAAATAAGTCTTGCATTTTTTTTTCGATGAGGGAATTATTTATTTAATACACTATTTTTTCATAGTTTTTCATAACCTTTATGGTTCAAATCCTCACAACAGGTTGACACCTTTTTATAGAATAAAATATCCACAACCGGATTTATTTCTGCAACAGTCAGATTTTGTGTGTCATAAGAATTACACCATTGGCCTCGATGACACAGCCATCCAAGAAAAGTAGAAGGGGCCGTTTGAAATGCAGGGCACAGCTAAGAATAGAGGACATCACGCATCGGGTGGCTTTAGGATGATCTGTCATCATGGGGGCTCCCATCTGAGTTCTCGGTCTCCCCTTCAGAAATGGCTTGCATGGGGGCTGTGTAGAGGCGACTGCGTGTACTGTAGCGACTACTGTTGGCTACAGGGGGTATCCGAGAACGTCCTTGTCGAGATGCAGCTGACATAGGCAGGGTTTTCGATGCAAAACTCTCAGAGTTGGCCCTGGGAAAAAGACCTGGTATCTGGATTGGGTCGAGGCCAGAAATGGGGCTCTCCTGGAGCGTAGAGGGTGGCTCCTCTCCCTGTCTAATGGGCCCTTCCTGGACAGACTCCCCTGGTGTTTTAGGGGTAATAGGGCTTTTCAGAATCTCTGTAGCTGACATGCGATAGCTGGAATCAGTTCTGCTTCCCTTTTTTAACAACAAGAGTTTAAATTCCTCGTTCGACGTACTTGATTTCTTGGCGCTGCGATAGATTGGTACAGGGGCTCGTTGTGACCCAACAGCAGTGGCTAAGGTAGCTGGAATGTTGAGAGGAGGTGCTGGAGGGATAATGACGGTGGACACGTTGCTGGGGGTCACTGGTACTGGAGGGCAGAGACGAGACTTAGCATTTAAGTCGCCAGAATCTTTACGACCCAGGACCTTTCTCTTGGATCTAAATAAGGAAATCACAATACAGTCACAATTAAAGTAAAGACAAGGAATAAACAGAAAACAAACATGTAGCAGAGTCAGTACAAAAAATAATCTAGAAAATAGATATATTACAAACACTGCATAGATATTGTAATTAAGTATATTGACCAGTACCTGTGTATCATGGCAAACAGGTCCTCAGTTGTCCGGGTCTTATTGGGTGACGTGAGAATGATGTCATCATCCACTTTGGTGTCATCCATCAGAGGGGAGAGCGAATTATCACTGGGTGTGGAATCTGTAGCACACAACATCCCTAACACATGTCATCTGGCTGTCTGATCACTTAATATACAGTTGATGAAATAGCCATCCCTTAAACTGCCTTTTTTTTTTAGAATTTTAATGTTGTTTTGTGATACAACAGCTTAATATTAATAAACATCATGGCATTTTGTGAGATTTTCTTTATTTTTTACAAAATAATACCCTACTTCTTCTGGAAGTGGTATTTTGCTTAGAAACATACCTTTACTGAAGTAATCCTCAGTGTCAGGAGTCGTGGAGTCATCTTTGCTTTCCTGTGGCTGTTGTTGCTGGGCACTTCTGGTAGCACCTGATGTCACTTCCTCCTCTTCTTCCTGTTCTTCGTGTCCTCTATTTCTTGGGTCACTGATTAGGTAAGAATGCAATGTCTCCATTGTGGTACCAGGCACTTTGATTGGACTAGCCCAGGGCCCTGAGTCTGAGTGGGATCCCCCAGCAAACTCATATGCTGGGGGTGGAGGATGATCTGATCGCATACCTCCTCTGGGACATACAGGTCTAGGGGGTTCTTTCACGTGCTCTTCCTCTTCCTCCTCTTCATCTTCATCATCATCATCATCCTGGGAGAAGGAGCGTTCTCCTAAAACCCTAAACTCAGGATGTGCACGAGATGAGTGGGTGAGCCCTCTGAACTCTCTATGAGAATGGATGTGTGTGTGTAGATCCACAGGAGATGGATGGGGAGCACGTGGGACAGGTCGATGCACAGGTGAGCTGTCCTCAGAGAGGTCTGATGATGGGTCCATTCGGGTTCGGAAGGCAGTCATAGCCCAGAAAGTTCCAGGTCCATAGCGGTCCTGTCTAAGTAGCAGGCTTTCATAAGATGGAGGCCCATCAGGATGACGGCCAGGAGGTGTTGGTTGTGCATGCTCAGGGGAGGAGGTGTGCTCGTGACCTGGTGGTCTAGGAGGAGGTCTGCGAGGAGGGAGAGGCCTAGTGTTAGGAGGTGGCGGAGCCAGAGTAGAAGCACTAGGAGGACATTTGGGTCTTGTAGCAGTTTCTGTTACACTTGGTGTTTCCTGGTCTGTAGTGTAAGTAATTTGTGGATCTGCAGATTGGCTAACAGAATGAAGCTGCACTGATCGAAGAGCAGACGGTGTTATCGCTGACAGATTTGAACTAGGAATTGTTAATGTAGAGTTTGAACTTGGTGGTGGGTTGGTATTTGATGCTTCAGGAGCCAACAACTTTGTGCCAGTGGCTAAAACATTTGCAGCTCTGTGTTTGCTATGGTGCAATGTGTGCATGTGGTAAGTCCGGTGGGATAACGTGTGTCTGACATAGCCACCATGAAGGATACTGAGATCCAGCTGAGAAGGTGGAGGTGGAAAGTCTGGGTCTCTCTTATAGCAAGAGGAAATGGAAGCTCCATCTCTGGGGAAATGCTGCAGGGAAGCAAGAGAAGACTTCCTCTCTGGCACTTTGGGCTTCCTCTTGCCAGTTGAAGGAGACAATGGTCCTGGGAAAAATGCTGCCGAAGATGTGGGCAGGGTTGATGTAGGTGTTTCTGATTGGCTGGAATAACCACTTGATGGTGAAGCCAGACCAGCCAGTTTCTCAGGAGACCCTAGTTTGAAGTCTTCAGGTGGGAGTGGTGAACTAGTTGCCACGGTGTCTGAAGCCTGGGTAGGGGCCTGGGTTTGGGTTTCTGTGGAAGAGGAAGAGCTGTCTGGTGACTTGATACACTCCATGACAGTAGTGCCTGTGGCGGTGCTTGAGTTGGACATGGATGTGTACTCACCATTGTTGGACTTCAGTTCACTGTTATGAAGCCAAAGGTCTGCATAGTCAGATTGCACAGCACCTTCATCTTTAAATGAGTGTGTATCTGCAGAGCTGAAAGACATGGGCTCTACTATGTCCACGGTTTCCCCCAGTCCCATTCCCCATGTTCCCAAAGGCTCTGCCACTAAACAGGATGTCTGTAATGGTTCTGGAGCAACTCCAAGCTCTAGGTCCAGTTCCAGCTTCATATCTGTGGAAGACAAAGTAAGCTCCTGCTCAATAACCATCTTTGGTTGATCCTGATCTGCCTGTGTGTCCGTTCCGACATCAACACTACCACTGGGTTCCTTTAGTGAGGAGGTTCGTTTGGGTGGTGGAGGTTTGACTTTCGGTTTCCTTAATGAACGAGATGTCCTCCCCAGGGTTAGAGTGCCTGCTCTGAAGTCAGCTGAGGGCTCAGGGTAAACTCCATGTGATAGTGGTGCTGCCACAGTGTTGGACTGACCACAGTCAGGCCCTTGGTCTGCATAGTTATACATGTATCCTCTATAACTCTGATTACACTCTCTGATATGCACAGAGGAGGAATAGAAACCTTCTGTATCAGATGGGTAATGAGAGCCAGGCTCTGTTTCAGTGTTGCTCGTTTTGTCACTGAAGCCAGCTTGGTCTTCAAGGCTATGTTTAGAGCTGTACTCTTGGGTTACCCCATGGCTCTGGCTCAGGTTTTGGGTCTGGTCAGGGTCTTGATCTTGGTCAGTCTGATCTTGGTCTGGAGGGTATGTCCACTCTCCTTCACTGGCTGTACTGACCCCTGCATCATCCAGCTGGTCTGTGGCTGAGGATGTGAATGAGCTTGATCTGTGACCCTGGCCTTGGGGTCTGAGGTCAGAGTGATATGAGGGATCGAGGGAGAATCCCTCATCAATAGCATTGGGCACGGTGTTGAGTGACAGCTCTGAATCACAGTGGGATGAGCCTGTCAAGGGTGGAGAAGAGGGTGGCGGGATGGTTTCAGATGTTTGTGAGGGGCAGGTAGAACTAGAACCACTCCAGTTCCCGCTGGATGACTGGTGGTCTTCTTTGTGATCCACATGGCTGCCTAAGACTCCTGTTGTAGACACTGAATGAATAGGGCTACTAAACGTATCTGAGCTTGACGAGATCTCGCAGCTGCCCATGTCAGCCTTGCGTGGTAACCGTGAACGACCCCTCTCCATCCAGCTATGCTCTGGGCTTCCACCTCCTCCACCTCCTCTGTCTCTCTCCCCAGTTCGCTGCAGCCTTTTTAGGCTTCCAAGCTGTAGCGGCTCTGGAGCTGCTTGGTCATCTGTGCTCTCCTCTTCATCCTTCATCATCATCATCTTCATTCTTGGACTGGGGCCAGCTGGAATAAAGTCCTCTGCTTCGTAAGGTGACAATTCTTCATCCTCATCATCATCGTCATAATTGTCATCGTCATCCTCATCACTATCCATCAGACGTCCACCCTCTCGTGGAAGGCTACGGGAGCGCAATCGCCCACCATGGGATGTGGCTGTGGTGTATGTTGAGTCTGATTGGTCACCAAGAGAAGAAATATTTCCTGTTGAATGGGACAAAGAGGCAGGAATTCCCTGATGGCCTCGCTGAGCTCTAATACGCCTTCTGGAGGGAGCAGCTGTACCTGAAAATGAAAAAACAGAAAAGAGAGAGGGGAACAGATGGAGATATTTCTTAATGCATGTGGCCTGTAGATTGTAACTGCAAAAAAGAATTAATTATAATTCCAGATCAATTAATCAAGTTTAGGGATGAAAGTAGATAAGCAGCTTCGAGATAATTTTCATGCAATGGGATCTAGAGGGTCTTTGAAAACAGAGTAGATTAATCAAGGAGGAACCGTGATGTAATGTGTGGTAAAAGTGCTCACCCTAAAGAACCTCCTCCAGTATCAGAAACTTACATGCTATAAGAAAATCATCTGTCTGGCAGCCAGAGTCACGAGTGTGATGGAGGCGACCACTGACTGAGAGTTCTTCCTGACAGAGCGAGAGTTGATGTGGATTGGCATGGATAATCACTGTGCGCTCTCTTGCCACAGGTGATTCATCGGAATCTGAAAGCAAAGAATCAAAGTGTCTTTACTTTCGGAAATATCCTGCGCTAACTTTTTCATCTGAGTTTTTCTTCAGAATGTGATATCCACAAACAACCCCGCAGGAAGACGAACCCTTAAATAAACAACAACTTTGTTTTTTAATATCCTTTTGGCTCGCATCTTTAAACTTTACACATAATTGTGAAGTTTTTTAACTCATGATCAAAATAATTCACATTTAAGCCTCTTTAAAAATGGAGAACCAAATTAGCTGTTTGCAAAAAATACATGTCATCTTTTTTATTGCCAAAAGTACAAAAATACATAGTATAGTAAAATACTATGTGAGAAGGATTTTATTATAACATACCCATATCGTGCTGTACTCTTTTGGGTATTCCTGTTATGGTTTTCCTCCTCCTTAGCTTCCTTCTCCTCTGAAGAACTGACTGAGAATGGACTAGAGAGCATCGAGCACTTGCTTCCCTGTCAAACCCAACTCCTGTAATAACAACAATGTATATATAAAATGTTGTTTAATAATCTTTTTAAAGAAACTATCTGGTATGATCCCAGGTTCGGGAATATCTAGATGAGAAAGTCTCTGTTTGGGTCCTGACAAAGGCCAGTCAAAGTCATCATCATCGTGCTATAATGATTTTAGCGTAGGCTGTATGTTTGTTCCTGAAGTCCTCCAAGATGACTGGTTCAATCTTGATTAAACTTACCCTATAAACTGCCTAGGGTACCAAGATTCACAACATCTATATGGCAATTGATTAGAATATTTACTTCAAATAAAATGCACTGTTTTTTTTCTGTGTATGTGTATATAGAAACTGCACAATTGAGGCCAGTTACACCTTTTCTATGCATGTAAATAGAATCTAACATTTGCACGTTCATATGCTCCTTACACATGCGTTTTAATAGTCACCATAGGGTTTAAGCCATAAGAATTGTCAAGTTTTTATTTTCTATCCGGTACAATTCTATACCATTAACTATGGGTGAGCGATGGTCACAACAGATTGCAGAGTAAGGGGAATCTTTCCAGACATGTGCATGGTATGGCCAAAGAACCGTGATAGTTGTAAAAGGCCGCAAGTAGTTGCTGCAAACAGCAGGTTTGGCTGTTCTTTTCTTTGAGGCAATATATTTCTTTGCCACTTCAGTTGCATCTTAATTTCTGTGCTTACAATTAAAAGTTCCTATTATTGCTATTAATGTGCGGTTTAAAGCGTTTGACCTATTGCAAATGGTAAAAGTACTGCCCTTTCCTCTTTTAGTGACTGTGCAAACGTGTACTTTAAAACAGTGTTGAAATTTATATTTACTAGTAACTATGTAGTTTGTATGTAGTTCTTAAATAGAGCTTAAGCTATTAAAGCTTATGATCCCAACATTTACAAATAACAGAACAGATATGTTTAACAGTAACAGCCCATGAATGAGCTGTAGCACATACCGAATAAGGCCTGTGCATTATATGTTTCAGATTATCAACTGATTTAAATGCTGTTTATTTTTCAACTTTATTTTCTCTTTCTTCTTTAACTTACCTGTGACATTGATCGGGATGATACAGGAAGAGATAGCATGAGAATCGCCAGATGACTTGTGATCTGATGGTGGGACGTTTTCCTTTGACCAGTTTGTCTGCTTATCCTGGGTTGAAGGTGCACTGGGGGCTGAGGCCTGGGCTCTGTTGCTTCCCAAGACCTCACCGCCTTCACCTTCCCCTGTAGAGGTAGCCTGTAAGAAACAGGCAGAGATTGGTAGCATTAAATGTGCGTTAGGATTTAATTTAAGAAAGTTACAGATTAACAGTAACTACTTACATTGGTGAGGTGAATCTTTCTTTTTTTTTACAATTTCTCTAACAATATCATATACACTCATGGACACTTCATTAGGTACACTTTGTTCAAATGATGAATGACACAAATATCTATTCGGCCAATCACATGCCAGCAACTCAAGATATTTAGGTTTGTAGACATTGTCAAAATTACCCAACAGAGATGAAATTCAAGAATCAGAATGGGGAAGTGATTTTGAATGTGGTTTGGTTGTTGGTCACAGAAGTGTACCCATCTTCTGGTGGCTGCTTTGAGCATGATAACATATCATGTCACAAAGCGCCAATCATCTCAAACTGGCTTTTTGAACATGACAGTGAGTTCACTGTATTCAAATGACCTCCACAGTCATCAGATCTCATTCTAATAGATCACCTTTGGGATGTGGTGGTGGCACAGAAGATTTACATCCTGGATATGTAGCTGACAAATCTGTAGCAACTGTGAGTTTATCTTGTCAGACCAAAACCTCTGAACAATGTTTCCAGCACCATGTTGAATCTATGATATGAAGAATTGAGGGGAAAAGTGTCCAATCCAGTACTAGTAAGGCGTACGTAATGATGTGTCCAATGAATCTATGCAATAGCTAAGTCTAATTCAAAGTACTCCACACTGAAAGCTGTAGCTGAATGACTCAAACTACTAAACAAGTAATATGATAGGAAGATTAAAAAAAGAAATCAAAACGAAAAAGCTTGGTACCTTTCTATTCCATGGAATGAAGATGCAACTTTCAATAGGGTGAAGTGAGTAAAAGCACTCAAACTAAGAACACAAAATATAACAAAAAATAAATTAATTAAGTCGATGAAGTGACATGTGAAATCCAAAAGATTTAAAGTAATTCCACATAAAAAGATTAAAGGAAAATCAAAAGGTGACAACTGAACAAGGCGGTGCACTCTTTTCAACCTTTTCTCCCCAACAGATATTTAATCGATGCTGCTACATGTTCCTGTTCTTCAACCCAAAACCCAAGAAATTTTTTAACATATGTTATATAGTAACAATCCTGCATTTATCTCCTAAAATAAAAGCTGTAAAAAAAAAAGAAAAGAAAAAAAAACGGTGTACAAATATTTGACATCAGATGTCAGGTATGTCACTCTGACACATCTTTCTTACCTTTCTTTGGATCGTCTGAACATCTGCTTCTCTTGGCCTCTCCTGTAGTAGAAAGAAACACGCACATAAAAGCAAGCATTGTTTTTACACACACAGGCAAATGTTGTAAAGTCTGTCAGGACTGAAAATGATCAATTTTTGGCCAAGTGTAAATGTTCTTTCTTACTTTTCTCTGTATGGTCTGGATTTCTGATTCTTTCACAGGCCTCTCCTTCAAGAGTTTTCAAAACAAGAAAGAGTAGAGCGAGTGTAATTAAAAACACACAACCTCTACACAAAAAAGTTCCAAAGCAATTAAAAAAATAGAAGTGGTATAAAAGATGTAGCATGATAACATGTAGTTCCAGACACACAGCCTTAACTGTGCACAAATGTGCATATAACATAAATTTCACATTAGCATGTGTCAATAGAAAAATCACAAACAAATTTCTGTTTTACCTTCCTGGGTTGATAGTCTAAGTCTCGCTCCCTTTCTGCTCTCTCTTGCTGCATGCAAAAGTTAGAATAAGATATTTTATCATTTTATTGGAAGACACGAAGTACAGATTTCATAAAAACCAACAAAAAGTTGTGCAAACAGCACCACACGGCAATTTGAACCAGTTAAGGAAACACTTTAAGTTTATCTAAGCAGCTTATTGTCACCTGTACACAGAATTCAAAGTAAGCAATTTTCTGATTTCATATCAATCAGTCTATTTATTTATAAATATTTATGTCGGCGATCGTGGCTCAAGAGTTGGCAGTTCGTCTTCATAATCGGAAGGTTGCCGGTTCGAGCCCCGGCCCGGACAGTCTTGTTGTGCCCTTGGGCAAGACACTTCACCCGTTGCCTACTGGTGGTGGTCAGAGGGCCCGGTGGCACCAGTGTCTGGCAGCCTCGCCTCTGTCAGTGTGCCCCAGGGTGGCTGTGGCTACAATGTAGCTGCCATCACCAGTGTGTGAATGACTGAATGTAGTGTAAAGCGCTATATAAATACAGGCCATTTACCATTTATAAGCACATTTAAAAACAACACAGGTTGACCAAAGTGCTGTACATAGTTGTGATGACCCACTGCACCCTGCCTTCCTTTTGGCTCATGTGTGTCTTGTTTGCAGGCACTGGAGAGGCGGAGTTCCCGTTTACAATCAGTGACACTGGCAACACCTGGGCCAGTGTGCCAGGACTCTATATAAAAAGCCTTTAGGGCATAGTTTTGGTTGGCTCTGAGACACCAGGTTGGACTTTGGTGTTTTACTTTTGACACTATTAGATGCATCATCTTCCACTCATACATCCCTTCACACACTACTGATGGTATTGATTACACTTACCACTGTTTGTTTTTGACAGTAGGGTTTCTTTTCTGTTTTATTTATTTAAAATAATAAAGCAGCTTGGAATACATTCCTAACCATGTCTGGGGTTTTTTTTTTTTGTTGTTGTCATGACTGTACAGCCCGGTTCATGACAAAAAAGTAAAAAGTAGATCAAACACACACAAAGAACAAAACTCGGTCACAATTAAATTATGTGTTTTTAAACGGGTTTTTAAAAAATGTCAAGTGATGAAGAGATCCTAGTTTCAAGAGGCAGATTGTTCCAAAGTTTGGGTGCAGCAATCGCAAAGGCCCGATCTCCTCTGGTTTTTAGCCTGCTTCTAGGGACAACTAGACTTATCAGCTGACCTGAGAGTTCTATTAGGAGTTTTTTTAGTTCCCTTAAAAGCTATGTTTTCAAAATTGTCAAAACTGTTACTGATTTGACAAGTGGATCTGTTGCATCTGAGCTCCACACACAACATTCACAAATGCAAACATTATATTGGTTCAGAGCATGGAGTAGTTTCTCCTACTTGGAGCCACACGGCAGAATTGTTTTAAGACGGGTTTACACAACTATCATGGCCAAAATAACTCACAATGATAATTTTATCACGCTATAAAAATATGTGATTGCAGCAAAAATTATATCAATCAAATTAATCTCTAACTTTCTTTATTGTGTGTTTGATCACTTGTGTTGCAAAGGAATCGCAATCAAAATATGGGTGGAGGGAGGTGGAACTCTGACACCGTAAGTATATAAAAATATTATCTCCTTTTATTTTGTTTTACAGGAGTCAACAATAAGTGTTAAGGTGCAATATCAAAATACATGCATTTGACTGAAGAAGAATCTTGGAGATACTGATGCCAAATACCAAATTTTATCACAACTTTTGCTACAGATATTAACTGACCACTGATAAGATGCACAGTCCTAAACGAGGATTTATGAAGCAAGGGAAGTCCCTGGTGTAGTTGCTGTCATTTACGGTGAACCGCATCTTAACTCCACCCTGTTTGTTAAACGTAACATACTCTTAGTTCATGTTACTCTCAGTGAGTCCTTACCGCTCTTGCCAGGCGACTCCTCTGTTGCCGCCGGATGGTGTGGGGCGAAGGGAAGGTGGGCATGGGGGGCGCCACTGAGATAGAGATGGTCACCCTGTTTCTCTCCCGACTCGTGGACCGCTGCCGCTGTTGTTCGTCTGTGAAAACCGAACACACGAGTACAAATTTCCAGTCCATACTTTGTACATAATGCAACTTTGCCCCTGATTTCGCCTCTCTCACCTCGGTGCAGAGCTCTGAGACTGAGCTGAGCGTTTCTGTGCAGCTCCTCCAGACACGGCGGTCGGGTGCAAGGATGAAATACATTGTGCTGCTGGTGCCATGGAGCCTGATAGTGAACCGACAGCTTGCTCTCTATGTCGAGGTTTGACACCGCTAAGATGAGAGGAGAGAGACAGAATTAATTCTCTTAAATAGAATCTTTGATATGACTATCCATGTTTAAGTTTTAACTTGGGACTCTTGAATTTGCGTGTACAGTCACAAACTAAAATGTGGTTTCTACATCATAAATAAACAGGACGCGCAGAAATCAAAATTGTCTCCAAAAAAATTGAAGCAAAACAACAATTCTATGAATTGATGGTGAGGAGAAGAAGGAAAAGCGATCAACGTCATCGAGGACCATGTGAAGAAACAGGAGAGAGATGCACTAAATTCACAGAAAGACTATGACAAGCTCCCCAAGATGCTTGAAAAACCTGCCCATAAAATACTTTAGCATAAAATTAGGAAAGCTGCTGTTGTGCTGAAGGCCAGCACAATAAATGTAGATATAATGTAGTCTTCATTCAATCAATATGACATTAATTCATAAATAACTTCACTTTTGGAATTTTAAATAGTTTTGAAGGCAATATCTATTTACTTTTAGAAGAAAGGGCTTTTGCAGAGTGCTTTACGCACACACATACAAGTATACCCTTCGATCCATATTCTTAACTATTTGTTCAGTTCAGGGTCATTAGGAGGCTCGAGCCTATTCCAGCCATCACAGGACTAACACAGACAAAAAGACAAGCATTCACTCCCAACTTCACACCTTTGGCCAATTTAAAATCACCAGTTAACCTAACAAGTAAGTCTTTAGACATGCTTGCAGGGGGAAGCTGGCGTGCCCGAAGAGATCCTACGCAGGCACAGGGAGAACATGCAGGCTCCACACTGAAAGACTTCAGCCAGAACCTTCTTCAAATCTGTTTACAGACAGAATTTGCCAGTCTCTAGTCTGTCTTGTGGATGAAAACACGAGACAAAGCCCTGACACACCAGCAGGTGGCAGCTAAACCCACACCTTAAACTCTGAACATACCAACAGACCACTGTAAATTTCGCAGTCCTTCATGTTTTTATTGCAACAAAGATTTCACCAAAGAAAAATTTCATATATATATATATATATATATA
>NW_024582623.1:619187-621373 GCF_018398535.1 Haplochromis burtoni
TAATTCGTATATAATTCTCAAAGTTGATGTTCACACAAGAAGTGAAAGAATGACCGATACGGGCTGTTAAGCTCTTTAACTTATGCAATCAATTGTCTTATAACTCATAATTCAAAATGCACTTGCATCCTTGGAAGCCACACTGTATGTCAGTAGCCAGGCAACCTTCCTTATATGTGCCTGCATCCAATTATAATCAGACAGCATTTGGCTCATGTAAACTACAAGGTTAAAAAACACAGAGTCCGTTCAGTGACATCAAGCAAACCATTACAAATTACAGTTACAGACAAAGTCACTTTTTTAGATTTCTCATCTGTATAATTCATAAAGATAATGTTTTTGAAGATATAACAGGACTTCACACAGCTGAAGAAAAGAACTTGAACTTTTTTAAGAGAAACGAAAATATATTTTAGTTTCATTACAAGTAGGACAGACAAGCAAAATATATTGACCAAAGCTGGAAGAAAAGTTGAGTGTCTGTACATTGCTGACCACATTATGTCCATTAAATTGGTACATTGTTGCTGTTTAGTACAACCAGCATTTCTATATGAGTACTCATAAAGTGTGGTATGATCTTAATCAAGTCAGATTAAACTGAACAAACTGAAAGCATGAATGCTGACTTAAAGTCCCGTATCTTGCCAACTTTCTCTCTTTATCCATCATTGCTCTCTTTTTTACTCTACGTTTAAGTCTCTGTTTCCCCAAACTGTGACATTTGCAGATGCAGTGTCAGCAACTTGCAGAGGGGGAAGTATGAAAGAACAAAGTAGAGTACAAAAGAGAGTAAATGCCTGAGAATATCAAACCAAATTTTGTGATAAATGCATGCAGACGGTAAAGAGAGATCTCAAAACGATTTGCTGAACAACTTCAATACCCCCCCCCCCCCCAAAAAAAAGTATTGATGAGAAACAGAGAAAACAAACAGATGAGAAAAAGATAGCATTTTATGTTGTATCAACTCTTAGATCAACAGTATGTTTATCTAAGTTTAAAGGCAGAAAAATGTCAGTTTGTTTCAACTGGACAATTATTGTGTGTTCAGATGTTACAACCCCAAAATTGGCAACCCAGTTGCAATGCTGTAACACTGCAATTAACCAAACAGCAAATTGAAGCACCTATATGTCAAACAGCTGCTTTTATTACACTGACAGTGTTGGATGAACACAGTTTTGCCACATGCAGTTCCCTTTCTCTCGCCATGTTGGGTGTGCTGAATATCTGCAGGAGGACTGGTGGCACTTATAACAGCTTGAGAGCTTGGGCACACTCCAAAAAATAAAAAAAATAAATAAAACTCTAAATATAAATAATCCTAGTAAATTAAAAAATGAATTGAATTCAAATGAAAATCGAACAAACAGAGCTTATTAATCTAGAAATCATGAAACTTAACTCTTTGAAATACATGCTTTTAAATCTGATACTGGCAACATGTTTCATTCAAGTCATGTTTACCTCAGTGTTGCATCATTTTTTTAACAGCACTCTGTTACAGAGCTGCTTTACAGTAGTTGAAAAAGATCTTTTCTTTCTTCCCAGTTTTGCTTGATGTAAACTTCAGATGTTTAACTTCAGCATAAATTATTCCCACTTCTGATAGATTTGATCAAAGATTTGGCAATAGTATTCGTAAACTGTGAAACAAAAGGGATGGAAAGAGGATGCCATGCCTATCTGGGATGCTCTTTTTAGACTCAGTCATGTTATTAATAGAGCTTTATTAATGAACTAGTTGTGAGATGTTTTTTTAAGAACTGCAAAACTGTTTGTTGCCTTTATATCACTGTTTCATTTAAGAGTTTTTACCAGCAAATTCAATATATCTGTCAAAAATAATCAACATTTTATAAGTTGTTTTTTGTGCTACTTTTGATTCAATATGTGCTAAATGATCTAAAAATGTGTTTTTATTACCATTTTACACAGTGTCACAACTATATTTGTATCAAGGTTGTATGAAGCAGGACTACAACCAGACATAATCATCTGTGACAACTACACATGTCCCAGATTTAGCATTAACTTTTCTATTACTGGTCCAGCTATATTTATATACAGTTATTTATATATATCTATATCTATCTATCTATCTATCTATCTATCTATCTATCTATCTATCTATCTATCTATCTATCTATCTATCTATCTATCTATCTATCTATCTATCT
>NW_024582623.1:621393-635728 GCF_018398535.1 Haplochromis burtoni
ATTTTGTATCTCTCTCTTTTTTTTAATCTCTTTCAATCTCTCTTGTGCAGATGTGAGTGAATGTAAGTCATTAGTAGAATGTATTAGGGTGTATCTGGGTCAGGCAGTATACTCCCTAGGCAGTAGCTGCAGAATCTTGTCATAGTAGACAGCTGTTATATAAGAAACACAAGCCAGCCAGTTCTGCTTAGGAAAATTGCACTGTGAGCGTATGGCAACTCAAACGGTGCAACATCTCATATTTTCTGAGATTCTGGTTTTGTATCTCCTCCTGGTCCACTGTGGCCTTTTTCTGTGGAATCTGCATGGTCTCCTTGTGTCTCTGTGGGTAACTGGTGATTCTGAGCCGGCTGAGAATGTGAGGTAGATAATATGCTCATGCATGGAATAGTGTACTGTATTAAAGTATTTTGAGTGGTCAGTGTAAGTACAAATGACTATAAAGATGTAAATGGTGTGAATCGTCAGACACCCCACGATATGATATTATCACAATACTTCACTCAGGATCTTTGCTGGGTGTAACACGTTACTGTGATTACATGATATTTTTCAGTAGCACAGTAATGTAAAGCGTTACTGTATTTACATTACAGTTACAATTACAAGCTACGATCAGCTGATTTTATTTCATGTGTGGAAAGAGAAAAATGGCACAGTGGTACAGCAATAGAGCTTTTGAGGAGTGGAGATACGGAAATTACTTTAATTTTTATTGCGCAATAGGATGAGAGTGCGATGGTAAAGTTGAAGTGGCATCCAGCTACATTATGCTGCTCATACAACTTTAGCCTTTTGCAAGCAGTTGCACAGACAGCATGCTAACACAAAGCTAGCAAAGAATCCAGAGTGACTTTATCGCTGTGTTTGCTGTCTCCTGCCCAGCAGCCAGACCCTGATCTTCACCAGGTAGCAAAGGGAGTGATTTCTATTATTGAAGGCTCTCTGCCTTACAGTATAAAGTGCCTTGAGTTGAACGTTGTTGTGATTTTGCGCTGTATGTAAATAAAGTGGAATTGAATTGAATGAGAACTCAGACTTGTAGCCTCTTTCTACCTTTTCATGTTTCTAAAGTAGAATCACTGTGGCGATTGCTTTAAAGTCTCTTTGGACTGCTTTTCATCTTTGCTTTGTGTTGCCGGCTGTGTTTTCATGTGCAAATACTAAAGAAAGATCCTACGTGTGTCACCATTAGGGTAGGGATTTGTGTTGGTGTGTGGGACTGTAGCCTATAGGTTTATATTGTTAACTGGTAATGATGTAATAATTTCAGGTAATTTTATAGAGTAATGATACAATAATAAGTAGTGTAATGAATCACTTTCTGCGGTGAGTAACCAAGTAACATACTGCTTAACTTAAATGTATTACTTAAATAACGAGTATTGTATAATACATTATTTTTCTTGAGTCTTTACCCCAGTACTGCTCCCGATACAATATTATTGCAATTAATTAATATTAACATTTTGCGATTTTCTATATGAGTATTGCATCATCATTTATTGCAATTTATCAAACTTTTTTTAATCAAAGTTTTTTTGGGAAAATGATGTCCTTCAGTTTAAACTTTCCATATCTCTTTGTCACTAAAAGATCCCGTAAATGTTGTCATAAGACTGCCATCAGTCTGCGATTGAATGGGATCAAGTTTGTAGTTAAATTAAATCAGCTTCTGATAATACAGCAAATATCAGTGATTAATCATCAAAAATCATATATCTGTTGCTGTCTACATAGACAAAAATTCACATTTAATTTTAACATTTACTCAAAGCAACCTCCCTGTTCCCTCAAGTTGCGCTCATTTTACAAATACTTAGTCAACATGTTGGCAGTCTGTCTACATTTATAAATGAGGTACCAATTATTTGCCAACCTTTGCCAATCTCTCTGAGAGATTGGCAAGATGGGCCCTTTTGTTTGTAGTATTCCTGGAATATTTTAATTTATTAGAATAAAATATCAATATTTTGTGTGACTGTATCAATACAATATTGCCAGACAAAATATTTATATATGCTGTATCAATTTTTTTCCAACCCCTATAAAATGGCAGTATAATCGTTTGCTGTACAAGGCTTATTGTTATAAAAACTAATTAATTGAATCAGTTAATCTTTAGGTTGACTTATTGATTAATGTCTATTAATCTAAACAATATACAATGGCATACAATATATATTTTTAAACTTGTGACCAACAGTACAAAACTCAATCAACTAAACGTTTATACAAAGTGGCAACTTAGATTCCAACATGGAAGTGCTTAAAAGCCAGTCCCTTTGACTTCTATGCCAAAAAATTCATGGCAGAAATAAACATGTTAAATAAACAGGACATTGCGGCGTGCAGCTCGGATCTCAGCTGACCCTTCTCACCCTGGACACAGTCTGTTTGACCTGCTCCCCTCAGGCAGGAGGCTCCGGTCCATTCGCACCAGAACCTCTCGCCATAAGAACAGTTTCTTCCCCTCTGCTGTTGGACACATGAACAATAACCACATGACTGTCCCCGCCACTAACACATGACCCTACGCTGTGTCACTGCATCATTTCATGTTTGGCACCGATCACCACCTGCACTCATGTATATATCTTTCTACGTAGCACTCATAATTCTTATTCTCATGTATATATCTCATGTATATCTCATGCACATATCTTTCTTTCTACATAGCACTTTAATTCTTATTGTTTGCACTGAAGCACCGCAGCAATTTCCTAATGTTGTAAACCTCAACATCTGGCAATAAACCCCATTCTGATTCTGATTCTGATTCTGATTCTGATTCTGATTCTGATTCTGATGTTTATACCTTGGCACAAAAAAATTGCTTTTATCTCTTCCTGGTTCTCTAATCGCTAGTTTCCCTGATCTTGACAACTGAAAAGGACTTAATTCTTTTCTTTTCTAACCACATGCATAGATTTTCTTCCATTTATCCCACAAGGAGAACATGCAAACTCTATGTAGGAAGTCCCCAACCAGTTGATGGATTTGAATCCAGGGCCTTCTTGCTGTAAAACAACAGTACTACCACTGCATCACTATGTGACAAAATGCTTGGTAGACAATACAGGTTTATAAAATCAAGCATGCAGACCGCTTCTACAAACACGAGTAAAAGAATGAATCACTTTCAGGAACTTAGTGAATTCCAGCGTAGTACCGTGAAACAATGCCACCTGTGCAATAAGTCCAGTTGTGAAATTTCCTCACTATTAAATATTCCACAGTCAGCTGTTAATAGTATATAACAAAGTGGAAGCGTTTGCGAGTGACAGCATACGAGTCTCGGTTTGGCAGTTGCCAGGAGAACAGTACTTGTCTGAATGTATTGTGTCAAGTGTAAAGTTTGATGGAGGGGGAATTATGGTGTGGGTTTCTCTTTCAGGAGTTGGGGTGGGTCCTTTAGTTCCAGAAGAAATGGAACTCTTAATGCTTCAGAATACCAAGACATGTTGGACAATTTCATGCTCCAAACTTTATGGGAACATTCTGGGGACAGCCCCTTCCTGTTCCAACATGACTGTGCAACATAGACTTTGCACAAAGCAAAGTCCATAAAGACATGGATGAATAAGTTTGGTGTGGAAGAACTTGACTGGCATGCACAGAGCCCTGATCTCAAACTGATAGAACACCTTTGGGATGAATTAGAGTGGAGACTGCAAGCCAGGACCTCTCATCCAACATCAGTGTCTGAAAGAATGGTCAAGAATTCCCTTAAGCTCACTCCTAAAACTTTTGAATTAACCTTCCTAGAAGAGTTGCAGCTGATATAGCTGCAAAGGTTGGGCCGACATCCTATTAAACCCTTTGGATTAAGAATGGGATGTCACTCAAATTTATATGAATTTGAAGGCAGATAAATTAATTTGTGAATACAGTATACACAAAGGTTTAAAGTTATGCATTATTAACACTAAATGGATATCTATGTTTGAGCACTCTATATATACAGCCTAATACACCACTCCCTCCCAAAAATATGGATACGGCAATATTCTACATTGATTCTACAAATGATATAAAATCAACACAGGAGAATGGTCCTGTCCTAATAAAAATCCAATGAATATTTTAGACAATCAAAATAAGGACTAAACAGGAAGAAAGAAGTTTAAGATACACTTGACGTTGGAGACAGTACCTCTGGATCGCACAGGGACGCACCCTAGACCAAGACAAGCCAAAGCCATAGTCAGCAGCTGTATAGTTCCTCTTTTTCTTTTCTCCCTCTGTGTCTTCGTCTGTTGGTCCTCCTTTCTCTTTTAGACTCCTTATCATCTGTTTCTCAGTAATAACATCTTATTTAAAGCTACAGACCTTTCTAAACCATTCCTGTGCAAGCCCAACATCTAACAACAACTAACAACATCTGCATATACAGACCTCTCCCTCCTCCTCCTCCTCATCATCACCCACCTGCCTGCTATCCCTGCTTTCTCCTCCCTTCAGCTGACCCAACATATCACTATAAAGGACTATTTCTTTCTTGTCCACAGAATATGTGGATGTTCCACTGCTTTACTGACAGCCTCATGACACTAACAAAGAGTGACAGGACTACACGTCTGTATGCCATCCCTGTTGTCCCTGTGATTCACCCCCATGTGCCTGTATCAGATGGTAGATTCCTGCCTGGGCATGGGCTGTCCCTGACCATAATCTCTTTATGATGCGGTAATATGTGGAAGGAGGCTTCAGCGTCAACGTATTAATGTATTAATCCACCACATGCTGGGAATATGTATGGCCGTGATCTAAAAGACATGCTGTGCGGTTATAACATCTCTCATTGATGCAGTCAAATATTTGAAGAACTTTGCAACACTGAAGAAGAGGGGAAAAAATTGAGTCTACAGTTTGAAAAGCTGAGCTCAATGGTGTTTTTTTGTTGTTGCTTTTTTTCAATAATGCAGTGTCCTCTTTAGAGAAACTTTGTCTTTGTCTGAACTGACTATCAGGGTCATGATCCCCATGTGGGTGTAAAATAAACAGCACGCACTCACAGAAAGAGAGAGTGTAAGCGCACCCCGCCTGGTAATCTGCTGTAATCTGGAGCTCTGACTTTGGAGAAGAGCTGGTGGAGCTGGCAGTCTGATCAAGGAGCTTTCAGCCTCCTGCCATGCCCGGGAGACACACCAGCAATATTTGAACACACATCTAAAGCCACCACGTGTCCCTGCACGCTTCCCCGCAGTGGTCAATATGCAGACAAAGAGAGCACATGGCTCCGAATATTAAATGTACAGACATTGCTCGTGGGTTGCCTCAGTTATTTACAGCACATTTCCTAAACAGGACTGCTGGGAAGTCCTTAATAGCTTGGCGTCCCTGGGGTTGTTTGTCAGGGGCTGTGGTACTGAGTGATCTATGAAACATCAGTGCAAGATCAGAGACCTTTCAACCACATATTAACTGCTTCGTAACCTGAGCTTCTCAGATAGGACCCTAATGGGTTGCTCTGCCTGAGAAGCTTAACCAAATCACTTTTATCAGTCTCATCTTTTAAGTCACATAAAACAAGCTTTTACAGACTTGTTTTAATGGAGGGATCACGCTCGGTATTTTTCTCTTGCATTTTCTTAGCTTGATGATTATGATTGTAACTCTGATACCATATAAATGACTACTTCTGTATATATTTTTGTCAAAAGATACACACTGTTTTTGAGACTGACTTGCTAATATAATGTATGATCAACAGCAGCAACGTCATGTTGCTAAAAGTTCTTTAAAGCTGAAATTTAAAATAAAACAGTAAGCACTACCGACCTTTCACTAATGTACTTGCTACCTTTAACCTCCTAAGACATGCATGTATTTTTAATTTCTCTTTGCTATTTGGGCTGATTGGGACCTGATGAATGTAAAAACAGATTATTTTTTTTTACCAGATTTTTGTTTCTGAGAAAAGATCTATTCACATATGAGGACATTCATTTTAAATTTCGATAGAACAGTGGCAGTATAACATCCTCGTAAGTGGAAATCGGGCCCTTGTAGAGCAAAATTTTATATTTTGGTCTAGACAACCCAAAATGTGATGTCCACATGTGGACGCCAAGTCCTAGGAGGTTAAGAATAAACCACTTTGTATGTCATAATTCTTCCATGTCCAAAGTCATTTGCAAAGGCAAAAGTGCTGAGCAGCTATGTTCGAAGAACCATCTTGCTCGGTAGACTTTTTAAGATCCTTTCACTGAATTTATAACAAAATAGTAAAGGTCGCTAGTTTCGAATTTATTGGACTTCACAAAATGCTTTGAAATTGAATTATGAGTCCCTGATAAGATTTCCAAAGCTAGATTTTAAAAAATTTTGATGGAATTGTAGTGTAATTTATCTCAATGCGCTGGCATATAATGTGACTTGCTTCCAGTGTGTATCTTCTCAAATCATTACATTTACTGCTGTTCTCTGCTTCTGTTCCTATTTCGAAAGCTGCACACCTGCGCCATTGTTCAGTCTCCCTCCTCCTCAATCCCTCTGTTCTTTCCCTCCTGCACAACATTCATGTTATCATAGCTACATGCCCATTTCTATAAGGCTGTGGGACTTGGCCGTAATGGCAAATAGAGATGAGGCAGAGCATCTGTCAATACAGGCGTAGGCTTATTTATAGCATCCACTACGTCACAATGGGTCAGACGAGCCAGAGAAAATATCAACAATATAACAGCAGGTTAAATGTTCAAGGGATTATTTCCTGGCTCTGTACTTGCTGTTTGCTCAGTATTAACAGACACCAGTGGAAAGCTCCTGTGCTGCCCCTTAGTGGTACTGCATGAACACTACATAGAGTGAGAGCCAATGTTGTGTATTTGTAACTATGGTGAGTTTATTACTGGGGTGCGTTGTACAAACATTCACTTCATGCACAATTGTTATAAAGGCATAAAAAAGCTATATGTCATCAAAGGATTTCTATACCAGACGCCAAGTATGCTTTGTTTCTTA
The DNA here is from genome assembly GCF_018398535.1 of Haplochromis burtoni. Taxonomy (NCBI): domain Eukaryota; kingdom Metazoa; phylum Chordata; class Actinopteri; order Cichliformes; family Cichlidae; genus Haplochromis; species Haplochromis burtoni. The sequence goes on from NW_024582623.1 coordinate 628,363, forward strand.
ATGTTGGCAATTATCACATGGCAGTCTACACGGTGCCTCAGTAAATATATAAGTAAATACATGTTTTGTATTTTTTCTACCAAACACCTGACATGCTTAAAATGTTATCTGCATGTTTTTATAAAGACCTTTATGAATATAGATGGTCATTTTATAATATCAAAAGTATTGGCTGAGTCCTTTGTGCAGACTGGAGATAGGTGAACTTGTGTAAGAGACAGCAACTAGGAAAGGAAAGAGGTCTTTTTAACTGATGTTAGTCATTTAGAATAATTTGTATTCAGTGACTCTGTTTCAAGACTCTCTGAACTTCTCTTACAAATTGTGTCATCTGACTGCTCTGACTGTTTTGTTTTTTTTAAATTTACTGATGCTGTTTAGTATCCTAGTTTCATATTCCTGTCTTAATGCTGTCTGTTGTTCCATCTTCCATCACTGTGTCTAGTGATCCATGATACCTTATTAATGCATCCCTAACCAGACTAGGGACAAAAACGTTCGTTATAACTGTAAAAAACAATTTTAAAGCTTCACTTACAGGTAGTTTAATTTTAGGAGAAATTACCTGATGTGACATGAATAGAGAATTATCAAGAGAAAATTATACATAGATAATTTGTTTTTTTGTTTTTTTTGGCAAAGCAGGCAACTGCTTAACTTGAGAAAAGTTCTTATAAATGTTTAATAAAGTACCTGCACATTACCAAGTGGGAGACACACACTGTTAGCACCGTGTGTCATCAGGTACAAAGTCACATTTCTCTAAAAAGTGATCAAATACTGGAAATTCCTCAAGTAATAAGAAAACAATAAACACTTATGTTGGTGTATATCTGCTGGATGAGTAACGGAATGACTTCTCCCCAAAGAATTAAAGTTAACTGTTAATGTAAAGGTAGATTTATATACTATAATGGTGTACTCATACCATCTGCTTTATACAGTAACCATAGTTAAGTGTGTCTTTATTTCTCTCCAAAAATATCAGAGATCACCTCTGTATAGGCCAGCGGCAGGAGGGTGGGAATAAATGCCACTATCACACTGTAAGAACTGTGGCCGTATGTGTGTGTGATTTCATATTGTTCTCTGTGTGCTTGTCAGACACACTGCTGCCAACATTTCTGTGTGTGTGTGTGTGTGTGTGTGTGTGTGTGTGTGTGTGTGTGTGTGTGTGTGAGAGAGAGCTCTTCAGCCATGTTAGTGGAATGGCACAAGACAAGCCATCGCCCATGTTATTTTTAACTGTGTGTCTCCATGGAAACCGGCACATTTGCAAGGAGTGGGTGATCTCCTGCTGTGCACGTGCCGAGGAAGACTCCTACCCTGGTCACAGCGTGAATGGGTATGTGTCTGTGTGCATGCATGCGCAAGTGTGTGTGTCTGTCTGAGTCTGTTTTCAACTGGTCTTTATTCCAATCACACTAATGGGCTATGTTTTTCTTTTTCTTTTTAGTGTTCTGTCTGTCTGTAATTCTAATGACATGCCAAGTCTAGAGTGTGACAGAAGAAGAGACCAAAGAGCGACAGGCAGATACTGAGGGAGAGAGGAGAGGGCTTCTGAGGTGACTGAAGAAACACCAACATGCTGTAGAAGACGAAACGTGGGATTCGGCTGCAGCTATGTTAACCTGAAATAACCAAATCTAAGGAAGTGGGTTCACCAATTACAAAAATATGGCAGTGGTCATACTGGGAAATGTTGAAAAAAATCTCCCCAAAAGACACAAGAAAACAAAACAAAAAAACCTTTAACAACTGGACTTCTTTTTGTCCTACACACCGTCATCAGCACTGACTCTCCGTTCCTTATAATCAGTGAATAACAGTGACTAAGACAATCTTGTGCTATTGGGCTGTAGAGGCGCTTTATGTTAGATGAAGACATTCATTTATGGCTTTAGAAATGATCCAACAGTTATCAGCTGAGTGAATTTAGTTGTTTCTATGGAAACAACTTAAAGATTAAAGCTGCGAAGAGTGAGAGCTGTGCCAGAGTGATTCCCATAATGCCTTGTGCCTGGGGATCTCAAGGAAAGGAAAAGAGAAAGGGAAGGAAGAGAGTGACTCACTTTTAGAGCTAGCGGTGCTGTAAGTGAAAGTACTATGTAAATATTATAAGTCCAACCCAGTAACCTCGTAACATCGCTCTTAGTCCAGTTTTATGGAAGAATGACAAGAGTTCCTATTTATACTAATTCATTGCTACCCAGTTAAACTGATAAGCTCTGAGATATTCCACCTGGAGTGCTTTTAGAGATCACTTTTCCAGTGTTTTGTCATCGTTTCCTAATGTTTTAAAATGCCTGTCTGGCATTGAAATTTCACAAACGCAAAGAGACTTGTGTTTCACTGTAGACTTTGTTACTTCTAGCCCCTTTAATCATACAAGATTTAAAAATTGTTGGTTTCAAGCTCTCATTATTCTGCCATTCTCCAATATTGCCAGCAAATCTGGCAACATATTAAAGAATATGTGTGTCCATGGACCTTTTTTAAACCTGCACAGAGTCTGAACATGAGGCATTTTCTTTCAGCATCAACACTAACCGATAAAAAATCCCAATGAAATACAAAATACAGTTTATTTAATTACCTTGTCTGAGTTGCAGTCTATAAAATAATACTAATACTTATAAGAACAGAGAAAACACTAACGTTTACTGAAGTGTAATTGTTGGTACTAGCTGTAAAAATCTTACTTCTAAGTTCATTAACTACCTCCAGCTTCACAGGGTTACCCAGCAGGATTCAAGTCAAAGTAGACAAGGAAACAGACACTGACAAAGAACACAAACTTTAAATACAAAGGAAGTAATGAGGGAAAAGGAGACACCTGAAGTAGAGACGTCAGGGGTGCTACAGACAGTCGGACTCAATCAAGAGACAGAAAGTACAAAGTAGATACCAGACACTAGAGTCAGTGACTAACAAAGTAGCAACTGACAATCAAATCCGAAACACTGCAGACAGGTGAACTTAACAGCAGAAAAACAGGAGAAGAAAAAAGGAAGAATCCAGTAAATTCAACAGAAAACTAAAGTAATTAACGCCAGATAGGAACTAAGCACACATACTGTTGAGTACATGTGAATGAAAAACAAGAATGAAACCAAGAACCATAGCGATTTATCAAATGAACAGAAATCACACTCTAACCACGAAGAATAAAAAACTAAAAAACATAACATAAAGAAGAATACTAACCTTAAACACAGAACCCTGAGATTCTTATAAAAACAAACACAAATCAAGAGATGCATGGAAACCGAATTCTAAATGATAAAAACATTTACATTCTGAGCCTGGATCATGACGTCTTTCATGTTTAGTGTTATTCTAAAGTTTTAGGTATCCTTCACTTAACTACTAGAAGTAATTTTTTGTGTCCTAATTGTTGTAATTGTAAAACAAAATCACCTTTTAAACTAAAAGGGTAATCCGTTATATGTATACGTAAATGTACATTTTAAACAGTAACAATTAATAATAATCACAAATTTTTACAACATTTTTTATGGAGAGTTATGTGTCAACACTTAGGTATGTTATAATAGATTGAGCCATTGAGTCTTATAATGTTTGAACTTTTTTATAGGTCGTATATCATTTTATAACATTAAAAATGGATTAAATGTAAGATTTTTTGCATAAAATTGGATCAAAAAACCCAAATAATGCTTGAATCTTCCTTTAAATTTAAGCCGCTTATTTGTATTACTGAAGTATTTGGTCATACTGGTAGGTAATTTACTTTATTACTCTACTTTATTTTATTGCTGGAGTATTTTTGCAGGAATTTTTGAAAACAATATAGTTACATAAATTATCATTATATTGGCAGAAATGTTAGTATTTCTGAAATTGAGAAATTGAACATAAAATGATACATTTTTGTCAGCATCAAAGACCAAGGCCTCGAGGATAAGTAAATAAATGTTTTCAAGAACCAAACAAAAGAAGTCCAATTGCCTTTAGCTCAAGTGCCTAAGGCTACCATGACCTGACCGAATGAAAACCTACATAGATATATCAGTTTATAGCAGAAAATTATTAAAGTGTTATTGTGTTGAGGGATTTGGGGCTTCCTGGGCTATTTAAAGGGCCACTACAACCAAATTACTAACCCTATTTGTCGAGTTTTTCGGAAAAAAATATTTGGCCGTCGATGAAATAGACCATCACACTGTCACTAACCATGTCAAATATACTCTTAAATAAAAGAAGAAAACACACGCACACACACACACACAAACACTCAATCACAAACACTCTCACACTCTCACACACACACACACACACACACAAACTTTAATAATATCGCTGTCTGTAATTAGAGTGTTTTCCTCACTCTCTGTCTCTTTCTATTACTACATCAATTTGATTCTTCTTTTGGATTTAATGTATGTGAATCCTCCCCATGCCCTCCTCTCCCTCTCTTACCCTCTCTCTCCCTTCCCCCTCCCCCTGGGTGATGCCAGTGCTGTTGTCAGGCTGGAGCTAAAAGCAGCCAATCGTGTGGCTCTGCGTTGAGGAGCTCTGGGGTGATGTTAGGCAGTTTCATACGATGAGCTTTGCCAAATGTAGGTCATGCTTCTCTCTTTCTCTGTCTCCCTCTCTCCCTCTCTCTTACCTTTCCACACACATAAACCTCTTCACCCCTTCACACATGAACACATACACGATGAACACATACACGGGAAATAGATAAATGTGTATTTTCATCACATAAGTAGACACGCACACAGCGCCAGCGACACATAAAGGTGTTCATACTCATACATTCACTAATGCAAACATGCAGAATTCATCCCAACACTCTCGTGGGTTTTCACTGGAGGCAGGGTGACGCTGTGCTCGGTGGTAATGCTCTTGGTTGTCTGTTAATAACTGGTGGGTTTCTTCCCTACAGGATGAACACTTCATAAGATGCCCAGATCCATCTAAACCTAAATTTTTCCACTGATAATAAAAGCCAAACGATTAAACTTACATTATCCTGAACTCTTGCTGAACTGTTTCTGTCTGTATAACACAAGCAGGATTTTAAAGTCAAGAGCAGCGGTAGGAGTCCGCAGATTATACCAGGCACTAATCAGAGCCCTAAACTGAGCAGTCTGAATGGATTTGGGAAATAATGCAATAGCTGTGTGTCATATTAAAGAAATCAAATTGTTTAAATCCCGGAAGAGGGATGTGCATTGCTGTTGCATCCCCACAGTGCAACATCACCCACCTTAGCAACAAAAAACAAAACCTTTTAAAAGAATGAATCTGTAATGTAAAGTAGTCATGAACATATCGACCAACTTGAAGCTGCATGCCTTGCATTGCCTGTCCAGACTTGTGTTTGTTGTTTAGACTAATAATAATACGGCCACATCTCCCATTTGTTTCCCGAGCTAAGCTGCTGCAAAATGGTAAGAAATGTGTTTCTGCAGCACAATTTTATGTTCTTGACCTTTTGCACTAAAATCTCATCATTTATCATTGTCATTATTTCATCCTACTTAGCAAAAATGTGTGTGAAATCTTGCAATAACTGACACGTGAATTTTTAGAGTAATGGCCAAAAGTTAATTTCAGGGGTAATTGTGACCTTTGAACAACAGGTGTGTTTGAGATATGGCATTTACAAACACGCACAGTGACCTTCATCACTGACCTTTGACTTTCAAGATCTGATTAGTCCATCGTTTCAACTGAAAGTCTGAGCTGTATTTGAAGGAATTTCCCTCAAGAGATAGGTAGATAGACACAAATACATATGTGCATGAGTCATACAGATGGAGGGACATATAAGCCAAAAATGGATGAAAGAGTAATGACATGTGCAAATCACATATCACACATATCAATAGGTATTATTAAAATGTTTGTAGCATCTGCTAATGAATGAATACGTTTATGCACAGACTGTCAGAGCAAGCGGTTCACGACCCTGGGATTGGATTTCTTTCAAGGTTCAGAAGATGAATGTGATGGACTGTGTAATGATTAAAAAGACATTAAAGAAAAAAAACATGAGGAAAAGAAGAAAAAAGCTGTGCTACAAAGAAGTGTATTCATATTTTTGACTTTTGTTTTCACATCTCAGCAGAGGGTTTGATTTACAAGTTGTCAGTTGTTGAATGAAGAGCTATGTCCAGAGGGGAAGTTACTCAACTGACATGAGACAAAGAGCCACAGCAAGACAGTGCTGTTGAATAAGGTAGCAAAGAGGTGGTGCTGGTGGTGGTAGGCGGAGGGAGCTGGTGAAATTTTAACAATCAGCCTCATTTACTTTTAAAAATCTGAAACTAAATCCTGTCAGGCAGCTATAGAAATGCTCTGACCGCTTATTTTCCATCACAGACCCCCCCCCCCAAAAAAAAATATATAATTGTATCCCACCTTAAATTATTTGTGTCAGCTGATACTTCCCACTATTTCTTTCCAGATTCACATGTGAATTGACATTTGGCTCCCTTTCATGGCTCAAGGGGTGAACCTTTTCTTTTAAGCTGCTTTGTTGTAGAATATGAATTAGAATCACACCACGAGCGGCTGACAAATATACAGCATCTCTGACACACACACTTGCACACACACACACACACACATACACACAAAGCTCCTCCTCAGAGAACGAATCATTTCTACTTCCCTGGGTTGCCACTGCTAGGTTGACCTATTTTTGTCCAGACCTCGCTCTCTCTCTCCCTTTCTCTCTCTCTCTTGTTCACTCACTCCAGCCCCATAATTCACCCTGCTTAATAATTCACTACAGCTTCATAAGCCTCTACTCAACTAAACAACAGACTCAGGGAAAAAAAAGCAGTTTTCACAGATGTGTTTTGGAAAGCCACATAAATAGAATAACGTGTGTAGTATAGGAACTACTGTATTAAAGGAAGTGTAAATAGTTTGGAAAGGGATTGGCAAAAGATGTAAGTAACTTGTCGCTGTGAGAAGTGGAACTTGGCAGGTAATTTGCATTCATCACGTGACGTTCATCACTTTCTGCAGGGTAACAGAATGAGCCATGAATATTGGAAAAAACAAAGATAATTGTGGTGCTTGTGGAGAGCTGTGTGTAAAACTGCAGATTATTTGCAAGTCTGTGCACAGAATCGCTCCGCTTGTTGCGATTGGATGGCCAGATTGGGCAAGAACCAATAAGGGCACCGGGAGTAAGAGAGCAGGCACACAGAGAGTACTCTCGCTGACGCTGGGCACACCCTGTAGCCCTCTGTGTGTGTGTGTGTGTGTGTGTGTGTGTGTGTGTGTGTGTGTGCGTGCACGTCCCTGCCAGTGTCTATAAAATTAATGTGTATACAAAGTTTATGATTATTTATATATTTAGTGCATTTTTAACTAAAAATTC
>NW_024582623.1:635748-654820 GCF_018398535.1 Haplochromis burtoni
GGCCAGATTGGGCAAGAACCAATAAGGGCACCGGTTTGAGGGTGTTCTGCACAGCAAAAGTAAAAGTCATCAAGAAAAACAGTCATCGTAGCCCTGTGTGTGTGTGTGTGTGTGTGCGTGCGCGCGCGCGTGTGCGTGTGCGTGCACGTCCCTGCCAGTGTCTATAAAATTAATGTGTATACAAAGTTTATGATTATTTATATATTTAGTGCATTTTTAACTAAAAATTCTTGCCTCCATTATTTTACATCTACCCTGCCCCCGTTTTAAATCTGCTCCCGGGAGCCGATGGAGAACAAAGACAACAACAACAATACATTCCACACCCATATTGTCATTGCATTATAAATAACCGCTGCACCTCTGCAGCTTTTCTATAAGCCCGTGTACCTGTGTGCGCCTTTAAATTTGATGCACTTATTTCTTCATTTACTTGCTCTAATTCTGTTGACTTTAGCCTGCCAGATTACTTTGCCTTCCAGGGTCATTTTGTATATGTACACTTATTTGTTACCTTGATGCGAGGTAGTTGAGAATAATGATACCGCCAGGAGCTGCATAGCTCAACTTTTCTCTGTAAACAGTGGGAAACAAAAAGCCTGGCTCTGTGCAAAAGTAACAAAATCTGCTTGCCAGCACATCTCACCAGCAAGCTGACTAATTAATAATGGGTTCGATCTGTACCAAATGAATTTGTGGTTTTACATAATTTTTTACACTGAGAGTAGAGTCAAAAAAATAAAATCATATACCCACACATCATGGCGAAGGTGACATGAGGACGTTATTTTTGCTAATGCAATTTATTTGTGAAGGATTTTTGTTTTAACTATCCCTTCAGTGTCTGGTGTCTGTGGCCAATATGTGTACTTTTGTCAACAGGACCTAAGTACATCGTGGAAATGCATCACTATGTACAGAATAATGCTTAAAATATTCATAAATGAATCAAATATTAATATAAGTTGGCATAATTAAATTAAAGTTTTATGTGATTACAGCAGTTCGTTGAGGAGGCAGACTGCACTACATCTATGTAGATATATTTCCTAGAGTAAGTGTTGTTGTACTGGATGAAAACTTTCCACAGCTGATTACATCTCTGCAGCCACATGAAGTCCACCAGGCAGATATGTTACAGATCCTGCTTCCTGCTGACACGAGGCTACCTTTTTTACCCTGCTTCAAACCAACTAGCTGCAAGGTTATAGTTTTGATGTTTAGTAAATAAAATCTGCAGCTTTTATACCTATAATTTATAGGTATATAAATGATTTATAGCTATTATTCACTAGACTAGTACATCTACATAAATAAGAAAATCCTGTCCTTACTTCCATGTTGTATTTCCACCAATGAGAGTGCAAGAAGAGCAGGGTGTCGGCTGCATGAGTGTATACGATGCCGTAGTCTGATCGATGTGACAGTGAGAGTGAGTCTCCTCGAAGAAGCTTGGCCTTATTGCTCTTCTCTTCCACGCTGTCCCTTCACACACATGACATACTCTGTCTCTCACTGTCAAACACACATACACGCATATACAACATTGTACAATGACTACAGATTTCTTTCCTTCTCCCTCCATCTGTCGTCTTTTTTCCCCCATTATTCCACCACAGTTGAATCTTGGAAGCTAGCTTTAGTTATCACGGGCTCACAGCTCTATGTTCTCTGCTGACTACATACTGGTCACTATCAGCCATTCAGCATCTAAACTATCACACCTTTTACTTCAAATTCAAACAGGAGGAGCACTCCGTGTAGAAATGCAGAAGTTGTTACAGTATTGATATTATAAGTCCAGTTTCTGAAGCTGTGAGTTGTCGGGGAATGGCACTAGCTCTGGTTTTATAAAAATATGTGATCATGTAATGACAGAGATTGTTCTTCATCCACACATTGATCACTAAGCAAGCAAAAACAAAAATGATTAACAGATTAAGAAAGCTCTATAGAAACATTTTAATCCATTTTTGTGCACTTCAGGGCAATGATCCAGGGCTTACAGAGAACAACTAGCGTTTATGTTAAAAGACACAAAGCACCCAGTGGCCTCAGAATCGCAGATTAAATCACTGGTTACATGATTATTTGCACCATAAGGATGTCTTTATTGAATAAGCATTCATATGGAATTTGAGTTTGTCCACCTAATGAATGGAAATCAAATCATTCGGCAATCTGACAACTCTACTTTAGTCTTTATTAACAGCTGTTTGTGGAAGACTCGACTCAGCCATATGCATTAGTGGAAGACTGTGTGTCTGATGTTTGCTGCTGTGCAGGTAGTGTCTTTTGGGGATTTTTCCTTTGAAAACAGCTGCTTGCAGCAGCCAAACAGACACTGGTAGTTTAACAATCAGGTTAAGTTCACAATACAGATGACCCTTGGTATTAGCTGAAATACCTGAGACCCCCTCTAAAAATGCTAAAAACACCAAATATATCTCATACTATCATCCTGATGAAAGTAATTTGCAAATATTTTAGATATGGTCTATGAAAAAAATCAGTGCATAAGCAAATGTTTCACGAATAATTTGGAGTTACGTTGTAATCTGCAAATAGGGAAATCTGCAACTGTATAGCTCTGTAAAGCCATGAGAAGCTGAAGTCTAAGGTGAAAATTATGTTGCCATTTGAGTCATAATTATTATAAAAGAAATAAAAAAATGGAAAATTTGATTGGAGCAATGTCTAGAATAATGTCGGCTGGCACAAGTAAACTACAGAACAGTACCAGAAATACCAGGAGCTACTGTCTGGCTTTCCCTTATGTCTTTACTAGCATAATCTGTGTTGTTCAGCATTTTGGTCTGCCCGGTGTGTTTTTAAAGTGCTATACAAATAAACGATGATGATGATGCTGATGCTACCTCTGTGGATTTTTCAGCTGACTTCTTATGAGAGATCTGTCTTGGAGATTTCCTCTTTCATCTAGGTAAAGGTGAAAAGCATCTCGAGAGCTTGCAGGATTTTAGAATAATATGAAAATAATTAAACACGGAATCTCAAAAACAGTCCTTTTGACCTCATGACCACTGACCACAGTGACTGTTTCTTCCAGGGAAAGTATTTCTGGACGTTTTCCATAGTTTTTTCACAAGACCCTGCACAATCCTGTGATTTTATTTGCAGGAACTGCAAATAATTTTTTTTAAAAATACCAGCGTTACATGCCAGAGTTTACAGATCTCAGTTAGCTCAAATTCAGGACAGTGCAATAAGAAAACAACTGTACAAAGCATGGCTTGTTTTGCAGACACAGGACTTGGGCACCATGTAGTCACTGATTCGCTCATGAACTCCTCTGTATACCAAAATATTCTAGACTCAAGTGTGAAGCTTATGTACAGAATTTCCGAAAAAGAAAACAATTAAGATTTTGCGAAAACCAAGTCTAGAACTTATCCTGATTGAAATGCTGGGGACCTCACGAGAGCTGTGCAAACAAACAGAAGCCCTCAGACCTCAATAAACTGAAGCAATGTGGCAAAGAAGAGTGGACTGCGAGAGACAGATAAAGCCATACAGAAAACGATTAGTTCAAGTTATTGCTGTTAAAAGGGGGTATTGAATCATGGCGTGTAGAGTTCTGTGAAACTTGTTTGCATGACTGTAGTTTATTTCTTTCCTATGAATGAGATACTACTACAGTGACGTCTTTGTAATTATATTTGAGCTTTCTTTCATCACTTGTTGTGACAGAGAATCATTGTTTGCAGTGGAGATCCTGGTGTTAGCAATGCAAACAACAATGGATGTCTCGTGGTGTCCATGCAGTATCTCTGCAGTTGCTCTAGGCCTGATGCAAATTTCTAGTCTTAAGGAGGTGTGTGTCAAGTCAGAACACGCATCACGACTGATGAAGTGATCACATACATAGCCATGTGTGCTTGTTAATAAAGATTAAGGTGTACAGAAAGTTATTAGAAGCATAAGCTTAGCAGATGTGTTCTGCAAGTTACTGGGCTAACAGGCTTTTTAGCAAATATAGCTCTGTGGCTATTAAAAACAAGTGAAGCAGAAAAAAAGAGCAAGCGCAATAATATAATGACAAATTCAGTAAAAAGTACATAATCCCTAAAAAAATCTATTATCAATTTTTAGTAATAATTTCAATGTACTAAACATTAATACCTCATCTGTGCCAGATCTTATTTGGCAAGTGTTTAAAAGGTTTCGCTGTTTTATGCAGAGAACACAACTTTTCTGAGCTAAAAAGAAAATAAAGCAGTTTGAGCCTGGGAAGAGATGGCAGCGGATTGAGGAGATACTCACACAGATTTTAACCCCCCAGTGGGGGATTGTGCTTGCATTTAATCCCCTCAGAGTTTAAGCAGACTGAATGCTATTATTTTTTTTTTTTAGCATGCTGTCACTAAATTTAAGATTTTGACTTTCTAATGAGTATGTTGGCTTTACCGAAAACTTCTGCCAATTTACACTGTCTGCAGCTCCCAACTCTTAAAATAAACTGAACATAAAACAAACATAACAATATATAACAAATAAACTCTGTGGCTCTTACTGTTCATGTTTGAAACAGCCAATCTCAGCCAAGGCTCAGCAAAGCTCCTCACAGAATTCTCAAACTGTCGGGGTGTTACGATGAGGAGCACATGCTTGACTCAGACATACACCACTCACAAAAACAAAACAGTTTTTTTCTGCCTAGGAACAATCCAAAATATCACCCGAATTTTTCAATTTAGTTTTCAGTTTTTTCCAACAACTTTCAGGACTTCTGAGCAAAATCAATCTGCTGAAGAACATACAACTAAAAGCTTTGTACAGCTACTAAACAGACTCAGTGGTGAAACTGCTTTATAAATAAGTATTTCCCAGGTTAGGTGTATATGTCAATATCCACGGTGATTCATATAAATAAAAAAGAAAGCACACGGGCATCACAGGGCAGGCGTCTCTTATTTTATCAGTTAATTTGTGTTGTGTATTTATAGTGAAATACTTCTTTTTATAACTGTCTTCATCTGCTGTCTGCTTGAAATGTTTTGATAAAACATTTGATGCTATTAAACTGCTTAAATGCATACATTTAGAATTCGCCTAAAAGTCTCAGGCATTGTCTTCATAGTGTTCTCACCTGCCATACATGCCATAGTTTAGAATGTCTTTATCATGGCCCGCTTAAGGATTATTTGTTCATCTCCTGTGCCCAAAGACTTTACGAGGTCTGACGTTGTGTAAGGCTTTTATGCTTAAATTTTGATCAGTAGCATGTTAGGCGCCAGTCATGTAGGACTAGAGACCAGTCGGCGACCATCGAGAAACAACAGGTTGCTAGGGAAATCTTTGTATTCTGTATGTAAAAAGGTACATGGTGCAGTACAGCAAACCTTCTTGCGATTGCTTTGGTTAATAATAAATTTCTACGGTCACCAGCAGTTTGCAAGGAAGATGTTGACTTGTCTGCAAACACTTCCAAATGACTTGGCTAGCTGTAGTGAAACAGTGAAAAGTGCTACAGAAATCACAAATGGAGACTGAGACCTTCAAAGCACATGGTGTGCCTTCTGAAATATGTTGGCTGCAGTGGAAAATAAGGCGCAATCTCTATTTTGAAGGTGAGCACTCTGTTTTTCCAGTTCAAGTTTCACTATCGCTTGGAGAGTTAATGGTGAGTTTTTGCAGACGAGTCAGCAACTTTAATGCAAACTGATAAAAATGGAAACCAAAGCAAAGAGGTTCTGTGATTGATTGTACCTAGTGACGGCCAGCAAGCTGCTACAAGCAGCAAGTGAGAGATCATGTCAGTGTTGGACTCAAGAGTGAGCATATTGGTGTGTAAACACAAACTTGTGAGAGAGAAACTCCTAAATAATTTTCTGTCCATAATCTGATGGAATGCATTTCAGATTTTTGGGCATCATTTAGTAAAACATATAGCACAAATTACATCATTTAAAAAATCATTATTATAGAATGGTAGAGTTATATATTAAAATAGGTACCATTTGTTGCACAGGAATTAAACATAGTGCTTACTGTGCTGACATGTATAAATTAGAATTCGTGTTCCTTTGTTCTAAGAGTTTAAATAAGAAAATATATGAAAAAACCCCAAAACATTTTGACTGCTCTTTCTCGAAATTAAAAATCTAGACTTCCCACAATAGACTTTCATGGAGCTTCATCTGCTACAGCAGGACACGAGATAACAAGATCAGTTTTAGTCGTATCCAATCTATCTCTTTACCATGGGGTTAAGAGAGGTATTTACTGTCTAAATCTGTTTAAAGGCTTTGAAGCTATAGCCTCGTTATACATTACTGTACCTTTAAGAACCAGTACTTCACCGTGTCTTTATTTTTGCATAGTTTTTCCAAGTTGCAGGGTATATTTAGAGGGTAACTGATGGCATATACATTTTGCATTTAGAGGCAACTTTTTGAATGCATGTTTGGGATGGATAGCAGGTATACAAAGGGCAGACAGGTTCACATATAAAGTCCCATCAAAGGTTATTTTTAAACAACTTGGATGACATCAGGAAAACATCACAATGCATTTGTTTGTGTTTAAGAACGGCGATTGCTGAAACCTAATCATAAAAAGTCTGATATTGTTGAAGTCACTGCACGTAGATATTGTAGTGCAAAACTGGGTATTTTGTTAGAAAGAATACTCGGTCATATTCGGTAATAACCTGCTTCTGTGCAGCTTAAATTAAAAGCATTTCATTATCAAATGGAAAATGACCACTAATCATGTGATGTTAACCACTCCTAGCTGCTCACTGTACACATATTTTTCCCCAGTAATAGGTGGTTGTGCCTCAGTCAATATGGCAGACAAATCATGAGGAAATCGAAATGCGATGAGAAACCTTAATATGACCTTTCGCGTGTTTTTTAGTTTATGTGTGTGTGTGTGTGTGTGTATTAACCTAGCCACAACTATCAACAGAGCACACTGAATGATTAGCACACAGGAATTATCTATGTTCACCACATAGAGGGATCAGTAAAACGCCAACCTCATGGTCGCATTAGCTGGCATATCTAATGCTAATAGAAACAAACACTAAGAAAATGTGAAAATATCTTCTTTTTTTTGCTTCACTTCCTTCCATAAAGCAGCTCTTTTTTGGGGGGAGGACGGTTGCGTTTCAATAACTGTTCATGTAATGTATTTTCTATGCAACTTTGCACTGTGCACTGCTGTGACAAAACAAATCTCCCACGCGTGGGACTAATAAAGATTATCTTATCTTATCTTATCTTATCTTATCTTATCTTATCTTATCTTATCTTATCTTATCTTATCTTATCTTACAGTATCTTAATCATTAGCACTAGCTAGCTGCTAAGCACTTGTTTGTGCAGTTTCCTTTCCTTTTTGCTGTAAAGCAAATCTGATTTTGCGTGGGAAAATTCCAGCTTGGCGGCAGCAATTACAGAATAATTTACAGGCAACGACTTTAATTGCTTAAGGTGCTATTTTTCCATGTTCATTAAAAAAATACCCCTTTAACATATCCTGACCATGCTGCCAAGGAGATTTTGTTCAGACAATTTCACAGATGAATGAACTTGAAAAAAACCCCCCAAAAACACCTAAAATATTTTTAGTACTAAACAAACCTCTAATAAATCTCTGTCATTTATCTATAGAGCTAAAACTTTGAACTCCAGGGTTTCAGATTAGCTGGATTTAGAGATATCAGACATTAAACAACTTTGAGAACTCAGTCCAGATTGCAGTTCTCTTATAAAAAAAATTCAAATTTAAAGCACAAGATTGTTACAAAAAATTAATCGTCTGTGCTTTTGCATAATCTACATTAACATAATCTTAAAGCAAAAAAAAAAAAACCATCCCTCATTCAGCGACTTTGCTGATGTCTATGGATTTACTGCGAGTTATTAGCATTCACCTAGATTCACCTCACGAGTGGGTTTTAACGAACAAGAAGGAAGTCCATAGACTTAGCTTAATGTGTTAACAAATAATGTGCTCACTGTTGTGAATGGTTTACAAATACGAATAATACAATAAAGTATTTGGTCATTGCAGCTGAACAGTAACAGTTTGATGCCAGAACAAGCACGACACTTGAATAAAAATGGTTTACATAGCAAACCTTGTCTCGTTAGGAACGGCCTGTTTTTAGGCAAAGGCTCTAAATGAGTACCGTAATGAGCTGTTAAAAAGAGGAGAAAATGTATAATGCATTATCTCCCTTTTCATCCTGATGATGAGAGGAGGGACAGTTTCTGTGGGACATCCAAGTGTTGGTCATGGATTCGTGCACGTGTGCTTGTCTAATGTTTTATACAAGCATTTCTCTGTATGTGGATGTGTTAATTTAAAGTGTATTTGCATTTTAATGTTTTATCTGCATGCTTGTAACTGAGAAGAAAGCATCTGGTATTTTTTAAGAAGAGAGTCTATGCAGCAGAAAGAAAAAGAGACTAACTCTAAAACTAGTAAACAAGGAAAAAGCACATTACTAGTCTCATGTTTTCTTGCTGGTGAAATCTTTGACAGAGCCTCAGCTACATGCATGACATGCTTCCTGCTTGTAGTAACAAGCAGTGTGATTGTGTGACATCAGAGCTGTTCATCAGGGACCATGTGGCAATCATAAACACTGATTGTGTAAATGATCTCTACAAAGGTTCAGCTGGGTCAGTCTCATCCTCAGGATCACTGTGATTGTGATCCACTGCAAACCATATGGCTCTGCTTGGATGACACGCATGGATTAAATGCAGAAGTACAGACATTCTGTTCTTAAGTTCAAGTACAGATATTAAATATTCCAGTAAAAGTTAAAGTACTGATTCAACTTCTTTACTCAAGTAAAAGTGAAAAAGTACAGGAAGGAAAAGTAACTAAGAACATTTCTACCACCTACTTTTATGCAAAGCTAACCAAACCTTGTGTTTAATGTAATAATAAAATAATATTAGTAGACAGAAATTCAAATTTATTTTAGTCTAAATATTTTAATTCTGATAAAATTACTCAGCTTGAATCAGTTAAGTAGAACATAAGCAGAGAAAAAATAGCTTGTTTCTGTTGCCTACATTGTAGAGGGTGACTTTGTGTCTAAACAGGAAAATGAATGAACGGTTAAAGTGGGATTCAGCAGGTGGGGAACCCTAAAAATCAGCTGTAGTGGCTCAGTGTGGGGAAAAGAATCAGATAGATTTCCTTAGTGTACAGGATTGAGTGAGTGAAGTTAGCTCTCTTTCCTTTCTCTACTTGTGAAATACAGCAGCTGGATCTTTAGCTAGCAACACACTGTGCGACAAACTGCACACAAACAGTTTGGATTTGAAATTACCTGACACTTAAAAAATATTCTCCCTTTACGCTTTATGGCTAGCTAGATGCTGAAGTATCGCATCAAAGTCATCATACTCGAAGACGGCGTCTGACTGCGAGTGGTCACAGGCCTGGTCCCCGTGCTCGAAGGAACCATTTCTAAGGCAACAACACACAAGTTCACTGGACCTTAATTGCTCAGAATAATTGTATTCATGCCAAAGTCTCCAATGTCTGTGTTCCATAGTGTTAGTGTAGCATAATTGATTAGGTGCTGATACAAAGGAAAATAATAAGAAATGTGGCTTTAACATGTTAACAGGCTATTAATCTGCTATCACAATTCATCTGTAGGGACTTGGCCTCACTGGAGTAATCTTCTGGGTAAGGCTCAATCACTCTCTCTGGCTCTCTCTCTCTCTAACACACACACACACACACACACACACACACACACACACACACACACACACACACACACACACACACACACTAGTCGTGAGGAGTCCCCTGTAAGTCAAACAATAGGTTAATTGTAATTTCTTGCCACTGTAATTATTTGACTGTGTGGTGATAATTACAGGGAGCAGATTCTGTCAGCGTACTGTAATTATTTTTCACATATTGTATGTGGAGTATTATTACTGAAAAAAAAGGATAAACAACATCAATTTTCCTTCCTATTGTATATTTCTCCCTGTGACAGTGCTTCTGTCTGATAGGTGGTCCAACACTTGGCCCAGACTGAAATAGCTCAACAACTGCTGGATCGATCGTTGTGAAATTTGGTACGGGCATTAATGATTCCCTAAAGATGGATCCCATTGGCTTTGGTGACTTAATGTCTCCTCTCAGGATATTAAAACATGGATAATTGGGTGACATGTTTTGGATACACTACAACTGTTACTTCAAAGATTAGAGTTTCACTCAGGATTAACTGTAACAATTTTGGTCAGTGTTCAACTTTTTATGTAACCGCAACAATTAAATAACCTGATTTGACATGTTTTCTTTAGCTCTACTTTTTGTTAAGCTACAAAAGACGATAAAAGTAGAGTAGGACGTTACAGAGAAGGTATTGTGTGCGCAGTCTCTTTATCTTATTACATTACTCAATGCTCAGCAGCAGTCCATCTTCCTTCTCCCGTATCTCCTCTACTCTCGTCTCCTCTGCTCTCCTCTCCCTTGTAACAGCTGTGCTTGCCTGCAGCGTTGAGCTAACGCATCTCTGGCCTGTCATCCAGAGGTACATTAGCACACTCATCGAGCAAGCCACAGAACACACAACGTGCATGCAAAACCTACAAGAACTTCTTATGCTTATAGGGTGACTTTTTCTTTCAATCTTATATGAAATATCACAGACTCCTTAAAAATTAAAGAATATGAGAACTCATCTGTGAAGGAAGTAGCACTTTGTGAGAGACTGCACTTTTTTGCATATAGATATGCATGTGTTTGCAAAACGGTAGACTTTGGTATGCTCTCTGATACAATTGATAGTGACAGATACACGGCTAATTAGTGCAGCTATGGCTGGGCTGTCCTCACCTCTCACCAGCCCGCTGTGAAATTGGATTAATTTAACTTACCCGATTGCACCGCATTGGCTGTGGAATTTGACCAAAAGCAAGTTTGTTTCACAGAGCACAGATTTCTTTATAGACACGTTTGAAAATTTTCTCTGCATATTTCAGTGACGTTACCTGTCGTGCTAATGCTTGCTCCACATCTCACACACATACATGAGCATGCACACAGTAAGCTAAGCATGTTGACTTCAAGGCAGGGGTTCCTTATAGTCCAATTAGGCTGGTTCGTCTTTACGGTGTGCTAAGGTTCTTACAGAGACAATCTGTTTCTAGGGAGCTCCTTAAGAGCAGATCAGTCCTTAAAACAAGCACCAGGCAACCTTTACTAAGCTTTTTCTGACTCCATCTGTTTCTATTTTTATGCTGATATTCAACTAAGTCTCTCCAGAAGTTTTTCCTTTGAAAATCATCTGCCAAGCTTTGCCCCTAAATCCCAAGTTGATACCCATAATCTCTGTTGTCCATATTCTGAGCATGAGTAAAGCACATGGTCACAACATTATTGATATAATTGGCTTCCCATCCTATTTTTGCCATCTGATAATACAAGACTACAACAACTGACAGCTCTGATCACTGGAGCTGTATAGTAGTATTAACAGCCCCGCTGAGCCAAGGAAGGAATAACCAAGTCTCTTTTGGGGACTCTCCAAAACTTGTAGGTGAAAGTAGCAGTATACATGAAACAAGCTCAGTTTAACAATTCTCATCATAAGAGTATTCTGGATAATTGAACAACCCTCAACTCTGCTCATTCATTATTAACAAATTTTCCCCACATAGTCTCAGCTATCTTTTTATTTCTGTGTTATAACATGACAGCTTCTCCAGTAACACCCCAACCCAATACCACACCTGTTTGTAAGAGCCCCGGCATAGAAAAGCGTGGTGCAGACAATGAAAGAGTTTCACAAGCTCTGCAATAACTGACTCTATCTCTAAAACACTAAAAAGATCTCCAAATTCAAACACCTTTACTGACGTTAATTGAACAAATGATCTGCAACAGCATGTAGAGAAATCTTTAATGTAACAGTGACACCAGGGAAAATCGTGTGCTATGAACTTACCCAGAATCTCATACATCTGAAACAGAAAGTTCTTCACAAAAAGTGAAAAAGATGCTGCATAACATCAAAATGGCGAACGTTCCAGCAACATTTCTTTTAAACAGGAATAAAACCAGAATACAACCAGTTGGCATCCAGATGAGTCAAATGGTCTATTGCAACGAGATATAACGCAGAGGAGTTTCACTCACTGGTGCAGACTCATTCAGATTGATTGCTACATTGACAGTCTGTCTGAATTTATAAATCAGATGGTGATCATTTGCAAACCTACACCAGAGAGTCAGTCAGTTAGTCAGTCAGTCTTCCTGGAAGGCGATCGGGCCTGTTGCCTTGCAACTGAAAGTGGTTGCTTAGAGGTTAAAGGTACTGCATGCTTAACTTCTGGGTGACCACCTGGTTGCTTGCTAGTCGCAAGGAGATAGCTGTCCTATTTTTCCTCTGTTGGATTAGAGCCATTACAATGAAACAATCACTGTTATTTTATTTTAAAAGCAGATAAAATATTAAACATTATGTTGCTGATGTTATATCTATGGAAATACTTTTCTCTTCCCATTGAATACTAATAACACCAAAAACAAAATTCTCTGTGATGTAAAACAAAAAACAAAACCTAATTTGATACGTTTTAAACAGAGACTTTTTCCTTTTCACATTCTTGCTGATTAATTTGATCACAAATTATTTCAATATCATTTTACATATTACCATTATGATGGTTCATTGGTTGGTAGGATGTCAACAAGCACCTACTGAAATTTGTCGAGTGTCAAGAAATTCTGTTCGCAGTGGTATAAGAGCAAGGATGCCAGAAAATATTTAAATTCAGAAAAGAAACCCAGTGATTATCACAGGTCTATTTACAGTGTTTATAAGAAAATAATATATTTCCTGTAAAATTTTCCTGCCATCTGTAGCAAAAAACTACTGAAACTGATAATTTAACACTTTATAAATCTGATCGTTCTGAAACTTTCTCTGTCTTCAGTTTTACATGTTACACAAAAATAAAGGTTTGTCATTGGTAGATATGCCTGTCCACTTATTTTAGCTTTGTTGACAAAGCTAAAATAACACACACACACACACACACACACACACACACACACACACACACACACACACACACACAGAGCAGAGAGTGATTGCTGACTATGTTGTTTTTTTGTTTGTTTGTTTTTTTGGTCCCCAGCCATCTTTCGAAGATTTTGGGTGAATGGTGATGATGATGGGGTCTCCAGACAGAGATGACAACAGGTCAGCACAGTTCAGTTTAGCATGTCACAGGAGGCTGGCACACATACACACATCAGGGACAGAGTTATGCATGGGCAGAGCTACTGGATACACACAGGCGAGTTTTTCTTGACTGAGCTGCAATGACATGAGATTGCTACAATTGCTGTCTGTTACACATGGGCTGTCTCTACGACAGCATTTGCCATCACTATACTTTATGACAAAATAATCATGCAAAGAGGTTCAGTTTAGCAGATTTTGCAACGTGGCACATCAGCTGTAATGCTCATCCATTAATGATGCTGTCATTACTACATTATTATACTAGTACTCAGTACTCGTGAGTACCGATCTTTAAAGTAATCCTTCATTTTCATATCAATCTGCTGTATAGTTTTGTGAATCCACCTTGAAGAGCGTGACGCTGCCATGCTGACCGCCTCTGTCGTAAATAGACTTTTAGATACAACACAATTAAAGCAGCTGCCGTGGCAGCTTTTGCTATGGCAGGTCTCTGCTGGACAAATGTGGCTGCTATCATAATGAACTCACACACATAATGCAAAGCAATGAAAACAATGGCAGGTGCCAGCACGGTTAGAGCATAGTGCTAAAAGAATGAAGGAGAATGCAGTTTTATTATTTGGGTATACAGGGAGTGCAGAATTATTAGGCAAGTTGTATTTTTGAGGAATAATGTTATTATTGAACAACAACCATGTTCAAAAACTCATTAATATCAAAGCTGAATGTTTTTGGAAGTAGTTTTTAGTTTGTTTTTAGTTTTAGCTATTTTAGGGGGATATCTGTGTGTGCAGGTGACTATTACTGTGCATAATTATTAGGCAACTTAACAAAAAACAAATATATACCCATTTCAATTATTTATTTTTACCAGTGAAACCAATATAACATCTCCACATTCACAAATATACATTTCTGACATTCAAAAACAAAACAAAAACAAATCAGCGACCAATATAGCCACCTTTCTTTGCAAGGACACTCAAAAGCCTGCCATCCATGGATTCTGTCAGTGTTTTGATCTGTTCACCATCAACATTGCGTGCAGCAGCAACCACAGCCTCCCAGACACTGTTCAGAGAGGTGTACTGTTTTCCCTCCTTGTAAATCTCACATTTGATGATGGACCACAGGTTCTCAATGGGGTTCAGATCAGGTGAACAAGGAGGCCATGTCATTAGTTTTTCTTCTTTTATACCCTTTCTTGCCAGCCACGCTGTGGAGTACTTGGACGCGTGTGATGGAGCATTGTCCTGCATGAAAATCATGTTTTTCTTGAAGGATGCAGACTTCTTCCTGTACCACTGCTTGAAGAAGGTGTCTTCCAGAAACTGGCAGTAGGACTGGGAGTTGAGCTTGACTCCATCCTCAACCCGAAAAGGCCCCACAAGCTCATCTTTGATGATACCAGCCCAAACCAGTACTCCACCTCCACCTTGCTGGCGTCTGAGTTGGACTGGAGCTCTCTGCCCTTTACCAATCCAGCCACGGGCCCATCCATCTGGCCCATCAAGACTCACTCTCATTTCATCAGTCCATAAAACCTTAGAAAAACCAGTCTTGAGATATTTCTTGGCCCAGTCTTGACGTTTCAGCTTGTGTGTCTTGTTCAGTGGTGGTCGTCTTTCAGCCTTTCTTACCTTGGCCATGTCTCTGAGTATTGCACACCTTGTGCTTTTGGGCACTCCAGTGATGTTGCAGCTCTGAAATATGGCCAAACTGGTGGCAAGTGGCATCTTGGCAGCTGCACGCTTGACTTTTCTCAGTTCATGGGCAGTTATTTTGCGCCTTGGTTTTTCCACACGCTTCTTGCGACCCTGTTGACTATTTTGAATGAAACGCTTGATTGTTCGATGATCACGCTTCAGAAGCTTTGCAATTTTGAGACTGCTGCATCCCTCTGCAAGATATCTCACTATTTTTGACTTTTCTGAGCCTGTCAAGTCCTTCTTTTGACCCATTTTGCCAAAGGAAAGGACGCTGCCTAATAATTATGCACACCTGATATAGGGTGTTGATGTCATTAGACCACACCCCTTCTCATTACAGAGATGCACATCACCTAATATGCTTAATTGGTAGTAGGCTTTCGAGCCTATACAGCTTGGAGTAAGACAACATGCATGAAGAGGATGATGTGGACAAAATACTCATTTGCCTAATAATTCTGCACTCCCTGTAATGATCGCTTTAACATTTTTAAAAAAAGAAAACAGTCCTTTGAGGTTTCAGTTGTCATTTGTTGAAGGAAACTGGTTAATCTGATCTGATTTAAATAATGCTGGGACATTATTAACATTTACTTTGACTGATAACTAATGGCATCAAGTTAGTATAGTGTCTGCTCACTTGGGGAAATAGTTCTATTTTCTGCAAAAAATATTTTAGCTTGGGTCACATTTTTACTCTACATTCTACCCTACAGTCCAATCTCTATGTGCAATATCTGTGAATAAGTCCATCCATCCTTCCATCCAACCCTAACCTATCCCAGTGAGAGGTGGGGTATATCCTAGACAGGTTGCTAGTCTGTTGCAGGGATAACACATGAAGATAAACAACCATTCATGTCCACATTCAGGCATAACTGTGATAACATGAATACGCCAGAGATCAGTGTGCACATGTGAAGAATCACCTTCATGAAGTCGGCATGCCAGGAATCCACTTGGCTGACTCCTGGGTTGTATAGACCTAGAAGTCCTACATACATGTTTTATCCCCGGCTGCAATGGCAGCAGAGCCACAGGCACTTAAAGCAGAATTTTAAATGATAACATGAGGGGAAGACGATGAGGCTTTCAGAGTTCAGCAGGTCAGGTGTGTATGTTATGCCAGTGTGTGTGCATGTGAGAGAGAGTGTGCATGTATTTTCATGTTTAATTGTGCTTATTTTTGTATGCAGCTGTATGTGCGTGTTTACCAGCTAGCATAGGAAGGCTGATCCAAAAGTGTGACAGATGTCTGTGTGTGTTTGTGTGCTACTGTGCGCGAGGCAACGGAATCACTCCAGCCAAAATTAGCATAGAGGTAATTGGGCCACGAGAACAGAAAATGTGCAGTGGTGATTTTACTCTCCATGACATAAGAGACTCTGAGGAGTTGAATAAAATACATTGTGTGTGTATGTGTGTGGGGTGTGTGTCTGTGTGTGCGTGTGTAAGTCGAGGACAGCCGGGCGCTCTGTTGTCTTGTGCAGATAGTAATAACAACACAGTATGGCGTCACATCCCTTTCTCGTATTTCCCCACATGTCGTGTCCACATGTTTCTGTGGCAACATAAGTGGACATATGCTGACCATATGCTTTGGTTTACTTGTTGTAGCTCGTGTGTATCTCTGACTCTCTTTCTTAGTTCTTCCTATCTCACTCACCTTTTATTCTCACGCACCATGTGTTTATATACTACTCTGTATTTAATCATTAATTAATATTAATCTCTGGCTCTCTTCCACAGCGTGTGTGTATCCTGTCTTCCTCCCCTCAGTCCCAAGAGGTCGTGGCTGATGGCCAGCTGGAGGATTCTTCCTGTCAAAACTGAATTTCTCTTTCCCACTGAGGTCAAAGCACTTGCTCGTAGGTCACATAACTGTTGGGGTTTTCTGTAAGGTACTGTAAGGTCTTTATCTAACAGTATTAGTAATTTTATGAAATCCTCCCTCTCTGAAGCCTCCTTTTCACTTAAGATCTTTTATGTTTCTACCTGTCCTCGCACTGATGATTGAAATGAACGTGTCCATGTGTAAAAAAAATGAGCTTTCTGTAGGTTCTGTGTCACATTAAACGAGCACAGTGATTCTCGTTTAATGTGCATTAAACGAGAGGGATGAACTATTTTCATATGCATGCTCAAATGCAACTTTTAACATTACAGAAGTAGGCCTGTTTGTTTCTGCTGAAGCTGCTTATCCAACACACATACAGATCATTGTCTTTCTGCTGCACTGATTGGATGCTCTCCCAGAATAATCTCTTTTGAATGCATATTGGCAATAATTGGTTTGACTGTGAAAATGACATTTTTTAATGTCACAATCTTAGTTTAAACAGTTAATGCGACACTACGCCTGCCCCATAAATAAACTCTGCTTCTAAGAACTTGAATTTTGTATGAAAAATATTTGGACCCTAGCAGGACTGGTTGGGGTAGAAGGCCGACACGCTAAAGCACACTTGTAGTGGATCTTGCAACATAGATGCAAACCAAGGAACAGGAAAACAATTTTCATTCAAGCAACTGGACAGCATCTTTAGTACCCTCTTCTTACAATGTGCCAGCTTCCAACTGTAGCTTATCTCTGACTTAACCACCATATGAATATGCTAAAAATTACGCTCATAAAGATGCCGGCATTGTCAATACAAGCATACTTCCATAATAAAAGTGTGACTTTAATAACTTTACACCACTCATGTCTCCCATTTTTGTGGACACTCTTAATTAATACCATTAAGAATTTGTCATCATTTTCTTTGATTTCTCCTCATCTCTCCTTTTAGCTATCAAACTCTCTCCTCTCCTCTCCTCTCCTCTCCTCTCCTCTCCGGCTTGTAAGTGTCTGCGTGAAAATCAAAGTGCATTAAACATTAAATATGCTGTCAAGAGGCAGAAGACTCTCCATGCTGCCGATGATGGTGAAAGTAGGGCAGTGAGGAAAGAGGTATAGATGGAGTGGAGAAAGCAAAGGAGAAGAAGGGGGATGAGAATGGATACAGACAAGAAAAGATGGAGGACAGAAAAAAAAGGAATGAGAGAGGCAAGGAGACAGTCTCTAAAAGCTTTGCACACAAATCATCACACATATTGAACTGGGAACATCTGAATTGATGCATCTGACTTGGGTTGTTTGTGGTAAGGTGTGAGGCAGACAAACGGTGCCTAGACGCAGAGTATTCTGATGTGCAATGCGTGTTTGAAACCAAATACCTGCACAGCTCCGAGAACCACACACTGAATGGATTAAGCCTGTAAACCAGTAGCACCCTATGACGTTGGTCAATATCTCTAAGTAGGTGATTTTCCATTGTAGGAATTCAGGCCACCGGACTTGTGGGGTGACGATAGCTTTAAGAAAGGTTTCAACCATGATGCATCTCAAAACAGTGCATGATTGTAACCATAGATCTGTTAGACCACAACAACATCAGCAAACAAGAGAATGGAGCCAAGTTTTCAGTCATTGATGGCAGTTTTTATCATCTAGCTTCTGATAGATTGCTTGTTTTCAAAAATGGCACTTTTTCCAAGTTGAACCAATCAATGTTGAGCCCTGCTGAGAACTCATCCAATCGTACTAAGACATACCTCTCCTAGACTGGTTATGTTTTTCTCCATAGATAATAGTTCATTCTGCTAGTTTGTTTATGAGTTGGTTAATAATATATACACATTCAAACCACTGAGAATTACTGTGTACTGCCAGGCTCTCAGTCTCTCTCTCTGTCAATCGCTCTCCTCAATTTATCTCAGACAAAGAGATGCTGTTTGCTTCAGAAGCGATCCTAGTTTTAGTTGTTAGAACGACTAGCGACTTAAAATGTACGACACGCATTAAAGAGAAAGGGACTGACTCAGCTGAAAGGTTAAAGCAGGCCTCCCTCTCTGTCCCCTGTTACTATGCAGACTAGCGAGAGATAGAGCAGCCTCCCGCTGCCACAGGCCATACGCTCTGAAACTCAAAGTCAAATTTGCTTTAATGGCATACCACAAAGAAACTAGTGTTGCCAGAGCAGTACAATATATTTGCCACAGTCCCCACAGTCCAATATGTTCACATTAAAATCCCTTCCACCTTGTGTGTAAGTGTGTGTGTGTGTGTGTGTGTGTGTGTGTGTGTGTGTGT
>NW_024582623.1:654840-660050 GCF_018398535.1 Haplochromis burtoni
GTGTGTGTGTGTGTGTGTGTGTGTGTGTGTGTGTGTGTGTGTGTGTGTGTTCAGTGGAGAGTGTATGGTGTAGATTACTACTTAACAAAAGATCCTGAATCCAAACCAGTCAGGGTATGTGAGCCTTACAGAGGTGAACTGCACTTAACTGTAATTCTCACAGCATTATTTAATAAGTCTGGTCTGCCAGCATTCACACATTATTCCATTATTTACCCCGAATGCTTGTACTTGTGTCAAATATGTAAATATTAATTTGGAATTTGTTGTTTTTTAAAACAGATTTTGTTAAATAGTCCATTAACTGAAAATACTGTATAGATGTTGTCTGTTCTTAATATCACTTTTCTGACCAGTTATATTAGTTCTTAATAACTGATTAAGTCTGATGTTGTGTGCTGGGCAGGTGATTTACATTGACAGTATTAAAGAGTTTCAGTGCCTTTTGCTTCACCTGCTGTACTGTAAATGGGGCTAATCAGAGTAAGACTGTTGTACCATACAGAATTATTTAACAGCAATATCTGAAAAATTAGATACAAGAGGTCCAGAAGCTGCTCAGCTGGCTGTGGAAGCTGTGAGAGATTTCACACGGATATTTGAGTTATTTTTTTAATGTGAAAATTTGATTGGGGAAGCTTTGATGAGTGATAAACAATATACCTGAAGTACACTATCATTATGCTAGAAAGATAATACTGTCTCAGGGAGGATTCACACAAAAGCATTTTGGGCTTTGACTTTTTTCGCTTCTCATTCACTTTAAAAGGGGGGGTGTCTCGCAATGCTGAAGTGAATTAAGGATCCGTCGCTTTGCTTGAAATTGTTGAAAACTGTTGAAGCACCATTGCAGGCATCAGCCAATCACATCTTGTTTATTGTGATATATATCCACAGAGAGCGTCATTGGTTGGCTGATAACACCGTTTGGCATCAAAATGTAGGAGAAGGTGATCACTGAGGGAAATAATCAACCTGCTGTATATAGAGATGTCACCATAGCCAATGCTTACAGTACCGTTTAATAGAAAAATGCAACAGTAACTGTATTTTTTTATATCAGGCAGCACATGTATCAAGGCAGCAGTTCTTCCAGTACTAAAAGAGTGTTCTATCCTTACATACTGAAGAAGAAAAAGATTAAAGCCCACAAGTACCAAAGAAAGTAGAAGACAACTACTGCAGAAAGGCAGAGTTAGATATGGGATATGGAAGTGTGTTTTGCTTGGGGGGTTACCAAGGAATGATAACTGATTTGTAAAAGGCAATATACAAACAATGTGTTAGTGTTTTTTGGACTAAGACAGGAAATACTTCTTCAGCTACTCGACCAGTATATTTTTGATATTTCGATGACCCTTGTTGTATAATTACTATGCTATTGCTAACTGGTAATTAAAGGTAGTCTATATTCTGTCAACAGAATATAGTTGCTGAACGATCATGCCACTAAAGACCCTTACCCTGCCACCCCCCAAAAAGGTGTATTAAAAAAACGTGTGACAAGTGTAAGATGTATAGAATAAAAATGTATAGGAAAGGGGACTTAATTTATATTGGCTTCTCACATGACATCATGTGCACATTTTTCAAAAGCTGTCTGGCATATTAGATCAGATACAACCACTGATCATGGGGGCAAAATGAGGTTCCTGGAGGCTGCCACTAGGTGAAATCAATTGCAAAGAGGGTTCTGCACCATGAATTGCCTTGTCCTTTGTAGCAGATTGCTGTAGTCACCTATAAATTCCTATGGAAGACACCAATTTGTCTGCAAACACTTAGTAACTACCAGCCAAAGATTATTAAAGCTTTAAAAAATGAGACACAACCCAGAAATAAGAGAATTTGCCTTCAAAGTAAAAGTTGTGTGTTAGCGCTGCAACCAGTGCGTGCCATCTCTTGTTTGTGTTGGAGTTTTCAGTTTCACTCAGACTTGGAAATTATCTGCCAAGTGATTGCAGTGTCTTCCATACAAACTACAGGTGACTACATCAATCCGCTACTGACGAAAGCAGTCACAAAGAGGTGTGTGTGTGTGTTTATTTGTTTGTATCTGAGTTTTACTGAGTATCACTGAGCCTTGGGCTGCCAGTGAGATACATAAATCTGGCACCCTGAGTCCCAGGAAAGTACAGACAGCCGTTACTCCAATCTGACATCCTGATGGCCAACAGTAAAAATATCCCTCAGCCTTAAGCCGTGTTCCCATATAAAGTGATATCCCTTTTGTTGCTGACATCTAGTTGCTACTGGATATTCCAGGCGTGGGTGCTTACGTAACCCTCTGGTATATTTCGCAGCCTGTCACATGTCAGTCAACAGTAGTTCTCACGCCTAGTTTTGCTCACCTCAAAGTTAAATAAGTGATAAGTGCCCATTTCCCAGCTATTGTTTGTCCTGTTATTGCTACAAATCCTCAAATTTCACAACAATCTGTTATCTCTATGATATTCATACATTTGCCATGAGGTTCCCCTGCATGATTGGCTTATCCCTCAGTCCATATGTACAGAGAAGGAGTATCATAAGCGCATTATCAGAGCAGCGGGACTTTCAGTCCTCTATCAGTGCGGAAAAGCAGCACTGAGCTGTAGGTCACCTGCTTTTCGTTACGCATTATCAAACAAAAGAAAGTTGTACATTAACACCATGTGCTAGTGCCAACAGATGACAACAAGTACAGACTGCTTAATTATGTTTTGATCAGTGTCTCACACAACGCAGGTGGTCTGAACGCCGTCTGAAGACTGCCCACTGCTATGTTCAGGATCAATCCAAGTTAGCACCATATTGACTCCCTGGAATCTTGATACGCTCCACCATCAGGTGGGGAAACTGTTGTCAGCGACACTGAATCTCTGCCTGTGTTTAAACAGTGACTTTTACATCCTCGGGGTTATTGCTTCTGTTTATCAGCACACAGGAAGATAATAGCCCTTTTGATAGCTGAATAAAAATAGCAACATTTTTGGTGTTCATCCAATGAGCATTCACCAAAGAGAAGTCAGATTCTCCCTGCAACCAATCTGAAGTCAAAGAGCATTTTGTCAGTTGTCTTCAAAATGTGCCACATTAACTCTATCCCCACCACTCACAGGATATTCCAGCAGTAAGTGTTTTTGCATTATAAGACACCGTAAAAAGCAAAGTTTTCTTTCCGTATCCATATTAGAAGGTGCTTTCAGCTGCTCCCTTATTTCCCAAGGGTTAACCACAGCAAATGAGTCTGCACGTTTAATTTGGCGCATATTTTGCCCTTCCTGATCCATCCACCCATCCATCCATTCGCTTCCACTGGAGCCTATCCCGGCTGTCATAGGGCGAGAGGCAGGGTACACCCTGGACAGGTCGCCAGTCTGTCGCAGGGCCCCTTCCTGATCCAATCCTCCCATTTATCCAGGCTTAGGACCAGCACTAAGAGTAGCTTGACACCCAGAGGGTAGATTTGTGTCTCCTCCCAGTTCTGAACCGGGGGGAGTTTTCAGACCATGGAGCCACTTCTTTGCATAATCTCTGCATAACAAGAATATGATCATAAATGATGCCAGTGAAAGTTCAAAACAATACTCTTGTGGGAAATTAAATATCTAAGGATCAGAAAGGGGAAAATGTTTTACAGTGTATATAACTGGGCAAGATATCCTTAACATTTTAATTGTGTTATAGATTTGTAGGCATGTAACACTGTACGAGGGACAGTTAAAGAAAAAATAGAATACGGCATGGCATCATTCTCCTGTTTTGCCAAAGTTGTCCACATTGCACTGGAATTCTCAAACAACAACAATTCAAATGGGGAAGAGGAGCTCAAGTTATATTTTTATTATAGTGTATGCACATATGAGCAGCAATTTAGTTTTTTCTCTTGGACGCCTAAAATTGCAGCATGTAAAAAGTTGATGTCAACATCTCAGGTTGTCAGATTTAAAGAACATTAAAGGGCCAGAAAGGGTAAAACAGCATTTCACAATAGAGAATTTCTAGTTGACAGCATGAGTGCAAAGACTTTTCAAAACTCTGACGGTGGTGCATGTTTAAAAAACAACAACTTGTGTTTGATGTCTTGACTGGATAGGGGGATAAAAAAAAAAAGCCCAATCCACTAAACAAATCAGTCTTCTGTGCCCAACAAGTATGTGACAGGTTTCTGGGTTTAGTGCTGCTTGTGTCAGGTCTGAAGAGTTTTCCATTATGGAGAGATGAGTTTACTGTTTACTGCATGTGGCACAACTGAACATATTTTCTGTCTTGCTGAATGTGAGACAACCAACCCTTATTAACAAAAACAACACAGCAGAACAGATTCCCATGTAATACAGACATGGCCGCCGTACCACACGCTCAGAGATGTGTGTTGAGGGGGTTATATCTGAAGAGGGGTGCTTATGTTCCTACAATCAGACCCCCACCCACCCCCAAGAAGCTCTTATTGTCCCCACACTATGATAACATGCAGCAGTGATGAGTCCCAGCGTACAGAACTGCCCTAAAATCTCTGAAACGAACCTCTAAAATCTCAAGACGTATACTGACGGCACTGCAGAGAACATAAATAATATGTAGCTGCTGCACAGAACGCTCTGTTACAGTCAATTGCAGGCTCTCTCATCGCTGCCAATCAGGCGGGTTTTCTTTCTGTTTTCTGTTTTTTTTCCTTGTGAGATCCGCGGAAGCTGGAAATGAATGCGACGCCTAAACATATAGGCGCGATCGCTCCACATTTACCCTGCAACATGGACATCTGGATTCATTATTGATGCTGTGTTGGTGCTGCTGCATGTGGAAAGGGTGGGTTTGGCGCACGGGGAGTCGTCTACGAAAAACCCATCTCTCTCTCTTTCTAACACACACACACAGATAGAAAAGCACAGACAAACACACACACGTATCCCCCCCCCTTTTTTTTTTTTTAAACAGATACTCGAACCTTAACTTCATGCAGACTGGCCTGTTCACACCCTCTCTAAGAGAAGGAGGCCTTGTTGGGGGACCGGGAAACACGGCCTGAACATGCTTCAGGTGTGCGCTTCCCGCAGTAGCGAGACTGCGATGCTGAGCCAATGCAGCGGCAACACACGCCCCTCCGCTCCGCTTCTCGCTGCCTGCTTGTCAACACACACACACACACACACACACACACACACACACACACACACACACACACACACACACACACACACACACAGATTCCCCTCCACGTCGAAGGA
>NW_024582623.1:660070-663364 GCF_018398535.1 Haplochromis burtoni
CACACACACACACACACACACACACACACACACACACACACACACACACACACACACACACACACACACACAGATTCCCCTCCACGTCGAAGGACACACACACATACGCGCGCAGTCTCCAACGCCACATAAATGTGCAGTCAACACATCTTGCGTTGTGAAACATGCATCTGGATGGGCAAATGTGCAAACGCACTCGTGTGACACATTTCAATGAAGGTGGGGGTGCGAGCGCGGCCGAGTCTACGACGGGCGCGCGTGCAGCTGTGTTAAAAAAAATTATATATATATATATATATATTTATTTTATTTTATTTTTTTGAGGAAGGGACACTAAGAAGCATTAGGGGACACATGAGGGATGTTAATGTATGGAAACCAAAGCCAAAACGCTCAGGTGTAAATCATGGAGCGATTTCTCCCCATAATATGGGGGTATGCACATGTGTTCGTCTACTTACGCACAGCCTCCTTTTTGGGGTCTAGGGCACTGGCAGTCTGCTGTATCTGGCCTATTTTATTCTGAAGGACCCAGACCCGTTGGTTGGTGCTAATGATGTCGTTTTCCAGCTCCTGAAATAAGGAGCAGGCGTGTCGGGCCAGGTCGGAGAGCTGTCGCAAGGTCCGGGAAAGAACCACATTACTGATGGCACACAGGTCCTCGAAAAGCAGACCATCATCATTGGGGATCGGGTGTCTGCACAGAAGCTGCGGCTCCACAATCCTTTTGGCGAATGGCATTTTGCACGCCAAAGATGATAAGGGTTGTAAGCCAAGCGTAAAATCCCGCTGCCTAGAAGTAAAAGGTAAAAGGGTAAAACGGACAACATCCAAATATATAAATCCACGAGAAGCCCGATGAGGTTCAGGCCGTCTGCGCGTTATCCCCGGGCGTCAATCCAAAGTTCCCAGATTCTCCTTGAGATCCTCCATCCTGCTGCTGGTTTCTGGGGATCATTCACACTCCCGCTCACACACGCACACACATGCACACACATGCAGGACACAGCTAAGCCCAGGTCAGTGGTGTGAGGATGCGTGTTGAGTCTGCGATCATGGGTTGCCTCCGTCCAGCGTCAAATCAGCCAGAGCGAAAAGGAAATGCCGCTGAAAGGTTTCAAAATAAGAATCTGGGACAACGACGGTAATAGAAAATCATTGAAGAGGTGTCGTCAAAATTGATCGTAATTACACAGGATACAGAGGTGGATACGACAAAAAGTGAAAACATGTCTTGCAAAGCCCTGTTTTTAAATACACAAAGGTTACTTCATAACCGATCTCCGCGTTTGGAGCTTTTATTTTTTAGGCCTTCCCTTGTTTTTCCGCCCATATTGCAGTAATTCGTCTGGTATTTGATGCAACCTGGCTCCGTGGCCTGAAGTATGTGCAGGCAGAGAAGATGAGGGAGAAGGCTGAGGTAAAACCCGGAGATGCAGATATGAGTAGATGGGGAATGGTCGTGACAGTCGTGCATGTCAGCAGACACTGAAAGATGATAATTCTGAAAAATATTAATGTCTTACTTGGCCTAAATGCAGGTGATCAGGTAAGTCTGGGGAAAACAGATCGTTTTCAGCATCCAAAACTTCTTGAAGGGGATGTTCGGAGCTGGGGACACAAGCTGATATAATTTCTAAACTCATTTTAATTAATAGAATTTCCGGTGTACTGACACAATTCTAATTATTCATGAAAACAGCTTTTTCTAATTTTATGAGAATATTTTACAAACTTAAATAACTAATTAAGTATCTATACTGTACTGAGCAAACAGTTTCATTTACATACAGTGTCATTAAACGGGCCAAAAGCAATTCAATAAGGAGAGATCACTTGGAAGAATTGAACTCGATTTATTGAGATAGAGAAATTAATGTATTTGGCAATTAGACTCTGATGACCCATCATGGCAAAGAAGAATCTCAGTGGTGATAGGATTTACTGTGGGATCTGACACTGGAGGTGGTGGTAAAATTGAAGCTTGGATGGAGCTCCTCTGAGTGAGGTGTGTTCAGCACTTTAGCTGCATTTGATTTTTAATACAATGTTTCTCACAACTCTCTAAACCCCAAATATAGCTGGAATATAATTGTCTCTTGGTGCCATTAGGTAGTGAACTCCAGCTCACACTGGGGCAGTTGGCAGCTGAGTGTGGAGCGGCTGGGGGGAGAATTAGCACCAGTTCTGAGGCTCTGCCACGTTTGCCTGTGGCCACTGGTGTTAGATGTTGGCAGAAAGAATAAGATTGTGGATCCAAGCTGCGGAAATGAGCTTCCTGTTTGTGAAGAGGCGCTAGAGCTGCTATTCCTGCAAATGGAAAGGAGCCGGCAGACATGGTGCATGCGCCTCTGAATTGAGGTGTTTTGGGATATCCTATCACAAGAAGACCTCTGTGCAGAGGTTATACCTCTCAGCTAGTGTGGGACCAGCTTCATGTCCCCCCAGAATAGCCAAAGGAGGTGGGTGCACCTAGAGAGGTCTGGGTGTCTCTTTGTAGACTGCTAGCTTGTGTCTTAAATTAGTATCAAACTATATTTCCCATTGAACAAAGAGCATGGTGTTTTGTTATGTCACTGTAATCTGGAGTTGTTGTTTAAACAAGTTACAGTTAAGCTTTGTTTTTCTGATACCCGCCCCCCCAAGAAAAAAAATGCATGCAAAGATTGAAAACCACAATTATAGATGATGTGGACATAGTAGGTAATGAATATAAACTCACAAACTACAAAATTAAATTGTGTGACCATGTTGCAATGCACACGTCACTGCACAGTATCTTCTCATGATGCACTGAGGCTCCAAATTCATAAACTGTTAACCCTGTACACCTCTCCAAAAAGTTTAACTACAGCAGATCCTCTGTCAACCTATTTCTTTTCCCTTTTTCTTTTTTTTTGCTGAATTTCTGTTTCCAGGATGCTAAGCCTGCCCGTTGTCTGTTTCATTCACAGTGATTAGCCTATAGCCTCTAGGCTCAGTCTGTATATGGACGTGTGCAGTAAACTTGCTGTTGCTGCAAATTTGAGGCAGTGCAGATTAACAGGAACCTGTCACGGGCCTCTCTCTCCGAACTGCCAAGAAGACAAGAATGCTACAATTGTTCCCTATACAGTTATGCATTATATCCTTTATTATTATTTATAATGAGACAGGATTTGTCATGGCGACCAATTCAATCAATTAGACATTTGAGAAGTATTAAGACAGGGATATGTGTGAGCAACACGTTCTCACTCCCAACTTGTCAAATGTGTGACGCATGTTTTTTTTTTTTTTTTTTTTTTTTTTTTT
>NW_024582623.1:683913-713880 GCF_018398535.1 Haplochromis burtoni
ACAGATTGATAAAACATAAAAACACAAATTTCCGCTGTGTGACATACTGTTTTCCCTCCTTGTAAATCTCACTTTCACTGTAAGTTTCTAGCTGACTCTCAGGTGTGACAGGTGTGCCAGCAGGAAAGAGTAATAATAACCTGCATTCTGAGGTTTGTCATGCAGGATTAAAGCAGCCAGGCTTTGTTCACACAGCTAGGATTGTATTTTACACTGACCCTGGGTCAGTATAAGTATCATACAGTTTAAACGAAGCACTGAAACTTGCACATATTTATTACAGATGCACTGAAGCTAATCGAGATATTTGCTGTCAGTCTGTGGCTGCGATTAAACACTTTACTGAAAACTTTATTAACTAGTAAGCGTCGATAAGTGAAGCAGAGGGAGCCTGACCATGCGTCACACATTTGACGAGTTGGGAGTGAGAACGTGTTGGTGTGAGAGTGAACTGAGTTCACTCTCACACTGATAAACTAGCTGACTGCAGATGTACATCTGCAGTCAGCTAGTTTATCAGTTGAAGTCACTTAACTCTGTCATAAAATTGATAACTCGATCAGATGATATCTGAACATAACAAGTCTTTCTTATGATTTGATTATCACCTGGAATAGGGTAGTTTTACTGTGTCCGAACATAAACCCTATGCACAGTCCGTGGTCTGAATTTTTGTGTCATCACGGAGAAATGCTTTCCTGGAGATATCTAAAATGTTGAGAACTAGCACAAAAAGCATGTTCAAGAACTTTGGCAGGTTTGTCCACATGATGGTTTTGCAGCTACCCGAGATACAGTTACAGAAATTTACAGGTTTCCACAAGTATTTTTTCCCCGTCATTAAAAAAAGTTCCTGGTTTTAAACATAAATATCGTTTTTTTTTTCTTTGTGTGTGTGTGTGTGTGAAAACATTGTCAAAGTGAACTGCAAATCTTTACATCCTGCACAGCATTGGTTTGTAGCTTTATTGTCCCAAATTCCCATTTTGTACTTGCACAGACCGCGTGTACTAAAGAAATAAATAAGGTTTGGTGGCGTAATAATGAAACAAACGGTTCACATCGTCCTGGCTGAACAAAACATTTTTATGTCTAAATTGTTGATAGAATAGATTCCCTCCGAGTGTAGACAGGAGGAAGTACCAATAAAGCCTCCGATTTTTAGGGTTCATGAGGATCTAAATATTTTTTAACCGCGAGACGGAAAGAAGTGCTGAAAGTGCTGTAATGCCGCTAGTTTCCATAGGAGGGCACTGTTGCACCAGTGTTTCAAATTACTGCTAAGGAAGAAACATATATTTGGAAACTGCCACTTTAATAGCAGAAGTAAATAACAAATGTAACATTCAAAATCAAGCTTTCCTCAGAATAGCCCAAGTCTCAACCAGAAAGTCTTTCGAAAGTCGAATTTGCTGCTGTCGATGCAGTAACAATTCAGACAGCTTTTATCTTGTTATTTTACCGATGTTTTAGTCAATTATTGATTGGATTGTAGCAGAGAAAGCCAGAAAGTATTAAATAATCTTTGGAGTTAGTAATAAACATAAATATGGCATAAACTTTGTCCTTATGGCTGATTACTTATCTGTATTTAAGGCCTAACAGCGCATGACTTGCAATTTTATCTAGTGCTCGGAAATTCGTCACCAACTGATAAAGTGGTTTCAGGCTCATCTAAAGCTACTGTGTTCTGTTTTTCTGCTTTACATGTAAAATTACCTCAGAAAATAATTGCATTTTGGGGTTCTGAGATTAAAAGAGCACATAAAGCAACAAGAATCCCATACGGAAAAGATATATTTAAATCTTATAAAGTTTGTATCTCTCTTGTGTTGAACTTGTATGAAAAGCATACAAGAGTGAAAGCAGATATAAGATCCCTTGAAAAATTATATAAATGAAACTTGTGTGTTTTGGATACTTCCTACAACAATATATGAAAGTAATGAGAAAGTGGCCACTTTCATGAGTAAATCATATAAGCCTGAAGCAAGCTAAAGCTGATGCAAGTCTTTTATAAGTTTTTTCTATTTCTTTTCCAAATGGGAAGTAAAATAAACAACATGAACTTAATAAACTTTTTAAAGACAAAAGAAAAAAGCCAAAAAGGAGAAGTAATAAAGTGAAGTAATAATAAATAATGAAGTAAAACAAAATGAAGTATACAAAATTAAGATAAGACTGATGTCTTGTTCATAACAACAACCCTTTCACTTCCAGCCAAAGTATATAAAACCTTTGAGGAAGTGGCCCCATCAAAACAGCACATTTTGTGCACATGTAACTAATTGTACAGCTTACAAAAGATCTTGATAATTATCAAAGCAAAACTAAGACTTCCCCTCTTGTCAAGACGGCCCACTGATGTTTGCTGCTTCTCTGAAACATTGTATCTGTAAATGAAAACTCAGATACACCCTCCGTTATGGCTCTACTGTCCAAAGGCCAAGGCAGCACAGAAGGTTAATGAAACTGTATAACAGAGTCCTTCCCTCTCAGTGAGAGTTTGTCTGCGTGGAGCTGAAGCAGCCAGCATGTCTCCGAGGATTCTTGTAACGCTCCTGGCCGTGTCCTGTGCTGTTTCTGCTCAGTCAGACGTGGAGAGCCAGGCGAGGGAATTCCTGGACAGGTTTGACAAGGAGGCGAGTGACCTTATGTACCAGTACTCGCTGGCATCATGGGCCTACAACACCAACATCACACAGGAGAATGCAGACAAAGAGGTCAGCACTTGGAAAACACTTACTTTAAAATGTGGTTATTTTGTTACTGAGTTATAAAACCTGAAGTCATTCTCCACAGGCAGAACAGGGAGCGATCTGGGGCACGTTTTACAACAGAATGTCTGAAGAGTCCCAGAAATACCCCATCGACCAGGTCAACGACCTGGAAATCAAATTACAGCTCATTTCCCTACAAGACAAAGGCTCTGGTGCTTTGTCCGCAGATAAAGCTGCACATGTAAGACTATTTAAATATTAAATTCAACTTTGGCAAATTTTCATTTGGACAAACTGCACAGATATAGTAGTCTTCCACACCAAATGAAACATTTTATCGCTGTGTATTCTTTCATATCTTCCTGTAGCTGAATAAAGTCATGAGTGAGATGAGTACAATCTACAGCACAGCCACAGTGTGTATGCTTGACAACCCGCTTAACTGTCTGACTTTGGAGCCAGGTAAGCTCTCCTTATTAGGACCTGTTGTAGTGAAGTGGCTGCCTGCTGCTGTCAAAGACAGGCAGAGCAGTTTATTCGCTAAGAAGATGAAAATGTGTCTGTTTGGGACAAAAGTTTGTATTTGTTGCAGTAAAGCTACTTTCGTCACAAGGGACCGCAGCAGCGGGCAGCTCCACGTGTGATTAGTAAATGAAATCACCATAAAATAATAAAATAGCACTAATTCATCGCTATCTCCTCACAGTCAGAAGGCTCTGGGTTTGAATGTTGTGGCCTGGTGAGGGCCTTTCTGTCTGCCCTGCACAGCTTTTATCCGGGTTCTTGACTTTCTTCCCGTGATCCAATAGAATTACCTGTTAGATGCATTTGCGATTTTAAATTTGACGTAGGTGTAAATGTGAGTGTGGATGGTTGTCTGTCTTTTTTAAGCCTGTAATGGACTGCCTACTTGCCCAAGGCGCACACCTGTTCTTGATCAGTGTCAGAATGGATACAGGAACAAACCCAACTTTACTTTTTTTTCTTTTTGTTTAGTTTAGTTTTTGGGGGAGAATATGGGCATTTTTCTGTTTTCTCACTTCAGTGTGAGCCTGCCCTGACACCGCTCTGTGTCTTTCCTTGTTTACAGGACTGGACGAAATAATGGCCACTAGTCGAAACTATGACGAACGTCTCCATGTGTGGGAGGGCTGGAGGAAAGAAGTAGGAAAGAGGATGAGACCTCTCTACGAAGACTACGTGGATCTGAAGAATGAAGCTGCCAAGCTAAATGGTGAGGAACTAATATGAAAAAATAATGAATAACAGACAAGCTTCATTGCGGTGTGTCCTGATGCAGACTCTAACTTTATCAGGAACCTGTAGAGATATAAACTGATTCTCAGTGAAGATAGTGAGACAAGAGCTGATAGTGTTCAGCGATCATGACCACTCCTCCACCACTGAGGTCTAATTTTGCTTTGGCAGCATCTCGCTCATGTAACACTAGTAGTGTCATATCTTACATTATGCTTTTTAAGTGTGATTACCATCAATGCTAAAAACACCAAAAAATGTAAAAAAGCATTTAATTTGGTGTTTTTTCATGATCTCTGACACAAACGCTTATTGTGTGCAGGTTTTGAAGACTATGGCGCTTACTGGAGATACAACTATGAGACTCTTGAGGACGACATCATGTACCATTACACAGGCGATGAGTTAATGGAAGATGTCCGTGTAATATACAAACAGGTACGTCCATGTCTGTGTGACGCATGCTTCACGCTTCAGTGCCTCTGTATTAAAGACAGTTAGAATGTGCAGTTGCTTATTGACTGTGTGACGTAATTAACATAAATTATTTATAATAATTGTAACAAGAATAATACACTGGGGTTTTTTCCCCCCCCACAGATCCTGCCTTTATACAAGGAGCTGCATGCCTATGTGAGAGCCAAGCTTATGGAGGTCTATCCAGGGCATATTGATTCAGATGGATTTCTCCCAGCCCACTTGCTGGGTATGTTTCTGGTTTCAAAGCTAATAATGAAACCAAAGACACTGACACTAAATATCCACCTACTACTCTCATAATTACATTTTTTATATGCTTTAATTTTACAGAGTTGGTGTTTTTGGCATAAATTCAGCACAGTTGCGAAACAAATTTGAGAGCGGCATCAGGAGCTTATCATTATCATGAAAGAGTCAAGATTCAAATCTGTTTCGTCATATACAGAAAATTAAGATCTTCACTTCCTGTCCTCTCTGATTATCAGGCTACAAATAACTTTTAAAGAAAACGTTTGAGTGTGTGTGTGGGGGCGGGGTATTACATTTGATTCCCCCTATTATCATTGCTCCCTCATGTCTGCACTTTCTGTAATATTTTCTTATTTGATCCTTGGTTTAAGTGTAGAGTCTTTGTTCATGGGGCTTGTGGGATACCTGACGACAAGAAAAGAGTAATTGACAACATATAACTGTAATCTGTAAACTGTAACAACAAAAATGTTGTTGACAGAACAGATAGTTCATGCAAGGTCTCATAATTTCAGAACTGAAAGTGTGTCTCCCTCTGCTGTTCATGTATTATCACTACCTCTCTGTGCTACAGAAAAATAATGCCAACAGACTTATTATATTGTACATGTGGCTTTTAGCTGGAAATAACTGATCCACCCACATGCATTGTGCACATATAAAAAGCTACAGTCTGCTGTAGAAGGAGAAAATTTATGAAAAAATAATTTTCTTATTTGTTGGTTGTTCAGGTGACATGTGGGGAAGATTCTGGACCAACCTTTATTCTCTAACAGTGCCCTATCCTGACAAACCAGATATCGATGTCAGTCAGTCTATGGTGGACAAGGTATTGCAGAACTTTTTATTTATATAAAAAAAAAGACAGCCCTGTGACTTGGGGTTATCTGTCCAGGGTGTACCCTGTGTCTTGTCCAATGGTAGATAGAGTGGATGGATGGAAAATAAATATGTATACTCAGAAATTCCCTACCTGTCATCTTAAATTTCAGGGTTGGACCGAGCTTCAGCTTTTCCGAGAAGCTGAGAAGTTCTTCATGTCTGTGGGCCTTTACAAGATGTTTGACAACTTCTGGACTGACTCTATGTTTGTACATCCCGATGATGGACGCAATGTGGTCTGTCACCCCACAGCCTGGGACATGGGAAACAGAAAGGACTTTAGGTAGAGTATACACAGCTACACTACTGTGCAACAGTCTTAAGACACCTGTCATTTCTTTATGAGTTAACCAGTTTTGTATCTACAGACAACTAACAACTTAGCAAAGAACAAAACTTAAATTTCTTAAGGCACCTTGTAAAATTGAAACTCAGTGTTAGCAGATCTCACGCAGCGATGAATCCATATGTGAATTTTCTGGTTCAAATCAGTGTCAAAATATAAAGAGGAGATCGGGAGAGAGATACAGTGAGACTCTGATTTTGATCCACAGTGGGATGTGGTATTTGTCTGGTTGGCAACAACAATGATCCCAAACACACTTCGGATAAAGTAAAAGTGTACCGGATCAATCTTTATTGATTGAAAAGCATGCAATGGAACACTATCAGTGATGGGTTGGTCTCCCCAGAGCCCGGACCTTAACATTACTGAAGCAGTGTGAGATCACCTTAGAGAACAGAACAAAAAGCAGCCAACATCCAAAGAAGAGCTTTGAATGTCCTCCAAGATGCCTGGAGAACTATTCCTGAAGACTTCACAAAGAAATACAATGCAATACAACTTTATTTATATAGCACATTTAAAACCAAAGGTACACCAAGTGCTTCACAACAAGGTTAAAACATAAGATAAAAGATAAAAGGCTATAACAGAGTACAAAAACCCCCAAAGGTACAGACAGAGTAAGAAGTAAAACATTAGAGCATGGTTTAGAAGATAAAATTACAGGGTATTCATAAATATAAGGTGGGGGTATTTATACAGTGGGACATTAGTAGGAAGATAAGTAACATAAGGGTAAAATATAGGGGAAGTGCACCAGCTAACTGAAAATGCTCGGTCAAACAAGTACGTTTTTAACTGAGATTTAAATGCCAAGATTTAAATCGGAGATTTTAGAAGCACAAATAGCAGCAGGAAGATTGTTCCAGAGGCTCGGGGCTGCCAGGGCAAAAGCACGGTCACCTCTGGTCTTTAGCCGGGATCTAGGCTGCACTAAGAGTAATTGTCCTGATGATCTTAGGGCTCTCCTAGGGGTATATGGACAAAGGAGTTCAGTGAAGTAGCACGGTGCAGTATTGTTTATGATTTTAAAGGTAAGCAACAGAATTTTAAACTCAATTCGGTATTTGACAGGGAGCCAGTGCAGGTCAGCAAGGACTGGAGTGATAGAGGCAAACCTTGTCAGAAGGCTATGAAGAAGGGTGGAGTGGAGACCAAAGTAAAGGGAATTACAGTAGTCTAATCTAGAGGTCACAAAAGCATGGATTCGTTTCTCAAGGTCCTTGTGTGGTATGTAGTGCTTGGCCTTGGAGATTTGACACAATTGGTAGAAACTAGATTTAACTATAGTGGATACTTGCTTGTCAAACTTAAAGGAGCTGGCAAAGAGAACATCTAAGTTGCTAACAGTGCCAGAAAGAAAGGCGGCAAAGGGTCCTTGACAGAAATGACAGAAAGCTTATTAAGAGAGTTCAAGCTCTCCTAGGCAAGAGGAAAAAAGGTGTATATACAAGATGTCGACTTTCAAGCTCCTTCGAATTGTACAAACTCTGTGTTTGCCATTTATACTGTATTTCCAAGCCTGCATACTTCAAGTTATTTGATGCTCATTGTCTTAGCAAAACTTAGCAAGACATGAAGAACAAGAGGTGGCTCAGAACCTTTGCTTTATCTATCCATCTGTCTATTTATCTAGGTTTGACTTTTGTTAAAGCAAGTTGGCAGCTGGGAATTATGATAGCCATAAAAATAAACCTATTGGAACACTGATGTTGTGATGCTATTTAATCGCTGAATCATCCTTTTCTGCTGATAAAGATAACCAAAGTCTAGGTTGTAAAATATTCATATAATTTCCCCAACACTGCCTAGAATAACGTTTCTCAAAATGCAAAATAAGCAAAATAATTTTATAGTTACTCGTGTGTCAGTTTGGTTTAAAATTACAGGAAAAGAATTTGCGTGTAAAACTGAAGTCCTCTACCTCTTTTTAATTAGTTATTCTGCTTTTAGTGATTGGAGTTCACTTAGTTCACTATTGCTCTCTTACTGGTCACCGATCACAGTAGTATGAAGTGTCTCTGTCACACAATGTAATTGCTGATATCAGCATTTCTCCCGTGATATCTTCAGGATCAAGATGTGCACCCAGGTTAACATGGACAACTACCTCACAGCACACCATGAAATGGGACACAACCAGTACCAGATGGCTTACCGCAACCTGTCCTACCTTCTGAGGGACGGAGCCAATGAGGGTTTCCACGAGGCTGTTGGAGAAATCATGTCCCTCTCTGCTGCAACACCCAAACACCTACAGAGCCTGAATCTCCTGCCTGCTGACTTTGTTTATGATCAAGGTACAGCTGTTGCGGGCAGCACTGGTGCTTCAAAACATTAAAGCTGCTTTAACCAATAGATTTATAATAACAAGAAACAGGTGAACGAGTAAGCTACAGAGAGCAATCACCTAACTCTGCAGTTTTTGTATGCAGCATTTTAACTTCTTTCAGCTCATTGTTTTAGTTTTCTGTCCCCTCAATTTTACAGGAGCATTCAATATATACCCAACATTAGAACTCAGGTAGTCACAATTGCTGGTGTCTCACTTCTACAGACAACCTCAAAGGACAACCTGAGGAACTGCCGTTTCTGGCATTTGGGCACTGGCTTGATTTTTCTGTCCTGATGCTTGCCCCTTGTTGCATAATAAGCTGTTGGCCAGTAACCAAGTTGTCAACATGAACATAGATATTATGAACACGTTGACCTTGTTTTTATTGCCTCTGCGTAGCAAAAAAAAAAATATTTATTGCAGATTTAATTTTGCAATGTGTCTGGATTATTAAATGTAGGGTTAAGATAACTTAAGCACTACATGCTATATCAGGATAAGATGACCTGCAGCCTTATGCTAACTGGTATTCAAACTGTCATCGATTTACAGTCTCTGATAAAGAGGCCATAAACATAAAAATAAAGCATTTGTAAAATGTAATTACGTTCTCACTCTGAATCATAAACTGTCTTTGTGTTTAATGCTTTACAGACACAGAGATCAACTTTCTGCTGAAACAGGCACTCACTATTGTGGCCACCCTGCCTTTCACCTACATGCTGGAGGAATGGAGGTGGCAGGTGTTTGCAGGGAACATCACCAAGGATGAATGGATGCAACGCTGGTGGCAGATGAAGTGAGCAGAGTTATGCAATATTTAGTATAAAGTTTACTTCAATGTCATCAGATTACAGTTAGGTTCATACTTTTTTTAAACTATTTTTTTTGCATCTGATTTTAAAATCCCTATAGAGATTTTAAAATCAAACAATATGCAAATGAGGTGCAGAATTTCTTGCACTTAATGAAAACTGTTCATGCAAACTTAGGAATTACAGCCATTTAAAAAAAAAAAGAATTCAATTCCATGAAAAATGAATCCAAAGATTTAGAGTTCATTTGAAGTGTTGAATTTAAATTTGTCTGCTTTTCACTAGAATCTCAATTTGATGTTCAAAGACTTAAAGTAAAGTAGGCCAAAT
The DNA here is from genome assembly GCF_018398535.1 of Haplochromis burtoni. Taxonomy (NCBI): domain Eukaryota; kingdom Metazoa; phylum Chordata; class Actinopteri; order Cichliformes; family Cichlidae; genus Haplochromis; species Haplochromis burtoni. Next base: position 693,328 of record NW_024582623.1, read on the forward strand.
TATGCTGAATAAACCAACATAAACCTGTTAAAAAGAATAGGAGTGACCAAATCAAAGTTATTAAAAAGAATTAATGCACAGGCCAGCTCGATAACACCTCCACAACATCACAACACTCTCAAGAAGGTCATTGTACCGTTATGGAAGTCTATAACGTAGATGTGCCTTCTTGACTGGAAATGCAAAGAGTTTACAACAAGGTGCAAACCAGTCACCTAATCTCAACTCAACAGAGCCTTCTTTGTAGTTATTAAATGCAATGCAGCAACTGAATATTGATGCAATAAAGACCTGTGAGAACATTTTAAGTGAAGACACGGTTTTTGATGTCCATGGGTTTTAGACTTCAAGCAGCCACCAAGAACAAAGGAGTTTTTAATCCAAGTTTTAATAACAGTCCTTAAATGTAAAAGTTTGCCTCTGCCTTTGTCTCTAACTCCTAAACTGTAAATGCAAAACCGTAGTTAATCCTTCGAATTAAAGTCAGCACTTCAACCACATCTTAATTGTTCAAGTTAAAATCCATTGTGGATTGGTTCTGCTGGCAGCTGGGGAAAATTACAACAAAAACACAACAGAAATGTTATTACAAAGCGGGCATAACTGTAGGGAAGTGACTTGAAAACTAGAGAAATAAAAGAAGGTCTTCATTTTGTGCAGTTTAGCAGCTGCTTCACTGCAGGCCTGACAGCTTGTATTATTGATTCTGTGTTGTTTTAATAGGAGAGAGATGGTTGGGGTGATGGAGCCAGTGCCAAGAGATGAGACTTACTGTGACCCACCCGCTCTGTTCCATGTGTCTGGAGACTATTCATTCATCAGGTAACAATCCCAATCTAAAGCTGCATTTTGTGTCAATAACACTGCAGATTGTGGATTGACTTAATTCTTAAATTATAGCAGTTATGACCATTTGGTGCAGTTCCCAGTTCACTTTAAACTGAACCTGTGTGTGTGTGTGTGTGTGTGTGTGTGTGTGTGTGTGTGTGTGTGTGTGTGTGTGTGTGTGTGTGTGTGTGTGTGTCCATTTGTTACTGCTTTCGATCCAGGTACTTCACACGAACCATCTACCAGTTTCAGTTCCAAAAAGCGCTCTGCGATGCGGCCGGTCACACGGGCGACCTGTCTGCATGTGACATCACTAATTCTATCGAAGCAGGAACCAAGCTAAGGTGCATACAACTTCCCTTTCTTCATTTTTAACCTCGCTCGCTTGATTTTCTTATCACAACAGTCTGTTTATGTTTTCTAGGAAGTCCATGTAGCTATTTGAAATTACAGCATAAATGGTGCAGGATTTTGCTCTAGCACATTGTATTACTTTTTTGTTCTTCACGTCTAAAAGTGGTGGAATAATTTATCATCATCATCATCCTCATTGTTTTCTTCTAGGAATATGTTAGAACTTGGAAGGTCTAAGTCTTGGACCAGGGCTTTGCAAGCAATATCTGGTGACACAAAGATGGATGCCCAACCTCTGCTGGACTATTTCCATAAACTTTATGAGTGGTTGCAGGCAGATAACAAGAAACGCAACAGGGTGGTAGGCTGGAGTGAAGATCAATGTAAGTACAAAAGATACCCAAAATGAAAATTATTAGCACTAAAATCATCTATCTGGAGTAATAGTATTTAGTGTTTTTTGAGATTGATACCGCTCTTCCTGATGCCACTACTTGATAAAAGACTGAACGTGGGAAGGAAACTCTCTGTAGTCTGTACTTGCACGTGTAAAGTGCATTGAATTATTTGTACACAAACTTTAGAACTGACAGTAATTTACTTGAATCTAGTTGTCATCGTCCAGCATAATACAGCTTTCAAAATGCCGGGTTTTGTTTTTACAATTTGCTTTTTATACTCAAAGAAGACAACATTTTAATTAGTGTCACATTCTTCTGTTCCCAACCATATGTCCTTAATTTATCACCACTCTTCTCACACTTTTCCTGGTCCTGTTAGCCTCTAAGCTTTCATCGATTCTTAAAATCTTAAAATCAAAAGTCAGCTTTTGGGTCCTCACCCCTACAGCTAGCTGTTCTTCCTTATTTCTAGACTTTATGCTAGTTAACGTAATATGCTGGAGCACATTTATCATACAGGTATACATCTTTAAAATGTCTTTAACTGATTGTTGTTCCCATTACAGATCCAGAATATTCAATTAAAGTGAGACTAAGTTTAAATTCTGCAATGGGCGATGATGCTGTGAGTAATAAAAATCGTCATTGCACCAGAAATTTTGCAGGAATTCTGCACTTATGAAGTTAAATACTGTCTGTTTAACGTCATGCCCATTGTTTTGCTTTTTTTATGTGTTTCAGTACCCCTGGAATGACAATGAGCTTTACCTGTTCCGGGCCAACATTGCTTATGCCTTGAGGCAGTACTACAGCCAGAAGAACAAGACTCTTCCTTTCACGTCAGTATGAGGTCGATATTTTGTGCTTTAAGCAAAACAAAAAAATTGTTTGGTTTGAGTTTTCTCTGTTTGCACATGCAGAACAACTAATGTCATCACCTATAAGGAGACTCCCAGAATCTCTTTCTACGTTGTCGCCAAAAACCCAAATACACCCACTGAATTCATCCCAAAGAATGAGCTGAAGGAAGCCATCAGGTGAGGATCAAGTGCGTGAGTGGCTAAATACAGAATATCCCAAAGCACTGAGCTCAGCATCCTAAGGTAGCTGCAGTAGCCAAGCAAATTCATTTATTTAAAATCTTTTTAGTTGCAGTTTTTAGCTGGATGGAAATGTTGAACTTCAGTAACATGGCACAAATTGCCATCAAATTGCTGTTTTATTCACACATCCATGGTCTTTACAGGATTAGTCGCAGGTGTCTTTGGTGATCTATGGCTCAAACCTTTTTCTTATGAAATGAATTGTGAACTCTTTGAAATATTTTTAAAAATGTCTTGGCACAGCTATAACAACAGCATACATTTATAACATATTCTTTTTATTTTTTTTATTATAAGAGTTGTAATTTAACTCCCTCCTGCTACACCTGAAATAACCAACCTGGCAGTAATGTCGCCTGTGCCTGTTTATGAGTTGTAAAGCAATAATAAAGTCATTTAAAATCTATTCCAGGTTAGCTCGAGGCCGGATCAACGACGCCTTCAACTTAGGTGATAATACTCTGGAGTTTGCCGGTATCCTACCAACACTGGCCTCACCCACTGAGCAACCTGTGCAGGTGTGGCTGGTGGTATTTGGTGTGGTTATGGGCATTGTGGTGGTAGCCGGCGTCTACCTTGTCGTCTCTGGTGTCAAGGAGCGCAGGAAGTGAGTAGACCCAAATATACACTACCGGTTAAAAGTTTTAGAACTGCTCAATTTCTCCAGTTATTTACTGCAATTCAAGTCATTCAAGTCCAATGAATAGCTTGATAACTGAAAAAATAATGTACATTTCAGAATTATACAAAAAGGCCTTTTTCAGGGAACATAAAATGGGTTCAAATGTAAAGCTGTTCTGTGAGTCTCAGTTTCAACTGTGAAGAGAAGACTTCGAGCTGCAGGTTTAACAGGATGAGTTGTGTATGTGTGTTTTAATTATATGTAGATATTACAAGTCTGTCTGTGCAGTTGTATGTTTTTACCATCAGAGCTTTAGTCTGCCCCTTTTCACAAATGATATCTTGACTTCACATAGACTTGGTGACTAAATGAGTAAAATAAAAATATTCCAATTAAATTAATTATGTGCATAATGTTTCTGTGTTTATAGGAAAAAGCCTGGTGTGGAGAACCCCTATGAGTCATCCACTGATGGACAAAGCAACAAAGCCTATGATGACAGTGACAATGAGCAAACTGGATTCTGAGTCTACCGCTGTCGTAGTAGATCAGAGGGAAGATCAGTACTTGTGTCCAGTGATCTCATAGCCTTCCCAGAAATGGGAAAGTAAAGCTTTAAAAGTTCTCTTCTTCTTTCATCAGTGCTGCATGGCCTCCAATCAACAATAACAGAACATTAACAGTGCTAAATGTGAAGCATTATGCTGAAGGTTGTTAATTGGCAACAGTGAATAACCCTGTTAATGAACAGTATCCTTAATTACCATTTACATAGTATACTTCCATGTGAGTGTCATTAAAGTGTTATTATACAGTATTTTGTGATACAATAAGTAACAAGTTTAACACACTGCCTTACCTCCCTTTTTGAAACCCTTTTACTTACCTGTGCAATTATGTATATTTAACTGTTTTGGTAATAATAATAATAATAATAATAATAATAATAATAATAATAATAATAATAATAATAATAATAACCGGTTTAAAGTATCATTTTAAAAATAAAGTTCATAATTGCAAAAGTTAGGCAAATTCAAGTCACATTTATGATGATGCCACCTACGTGTCAAAATGCACACTTCAATCACAGCACACATTTCGTTTTAGTCTAGTTTACTGTGTTTTCATATCAAACCTGAGAGATTTCCTAAAGTATCAAATCTTGTCATTATACACCTAGATGCTAAAGAAAAATGATCAAATAAAAACATGAATGTTGCATTAAAAAAATTCTGCTACACAGTTTACCAATGGAACTTTTTTTTACTTGTCAGCTGCGCATGTGTACAAAAAAAGACATTTCTTTCGCAAGCAGTGAGTGACCATTAAGCGAAAAGGAGAGTAGTACATTTGCATGAGTTGATATTATACAATCAAAGCCTAAAGGTGTGATTTCCAGGACGTCTGAGATGTGTTATTAAAAAAGAATTCTAAATATGTTTGGTTGTGTTAATGCATTGGGCCATTATTTATCGTTCCTGTAATGTGTCATTTTTCCTTACAATGTCTTATAATATATTGGAAACAGTATTGTTGTATCAAACATATAGATTATACAATATGAGTTCAAAAAAGAAGTGTGGCTCTGAAGCAAAAACTTGAATGTGTTTGGTGACAGCATGCATTAAGACTTTCAGTCAGCCTCAAAGTGATTCTAGCAAATCTTCAGGCAACTCAGAAACTTGCGGTGTGTGGTACGGGTGCTGCCAGTTTCAACTGAGGATGTAAGTCAGATGGCAGAAGGAATACTTTGAGGATCTCCTCAATCCCACAGACTTACCTTCTGTAGAGGAAGCAGAGCCTGGGTACAAGAAGGATGACCCATTCATCACTTGGGGTAAGGTCACTGAGGCAAGTAAAAAACGAAAGCGTAACACTACAGTTGGTGTCTGAGATCATTTTCCACGTCATCTCTCAGGTAGGGACATGTGGAATGACAGCTGTGTAAAGGCATAGCCTTAAAGAGTTAGAGAACTATGGATTTCTGCAGCAGCAGAATTTGAAACATGGATGTTGGTTTGTGTTGTTGAACCAGGTCACACGAAATATTTACAAGAATTTTTTTTAAAAATGTAACTGACTTTTCTGAGTCCTGAAAATGCAGAGGAAAATGACTCTCCGTCACTTTTGAATGATGAAGAGGAAGGACTGATCCACTGTATGTCCATCCAGGGTTGCCACGCCCACTGTGTCTGTGTTGCAAACGTTGATGAACCAACCGCTATACAATGCTGACTCAAATCTCCGTCGTCTCGCTGAGTCACCCTTCATGTAAAACACAAAGGAGAGGGTACTCTCATCGCTCTTGGAGATCTGCTTCAGCCTCTGCTTCTCACATGTCTAAAGGGATGAAAGCGTGGATTAGTTTGCTTGAAAATGGCAATTTCCTTATAAACATCTTCAAATCACAATGAAATGAAGTACAACTGAGACAACAACGATTGTCGAACTGAGACAACGAACTGAGACAACAAGACGTTTCACCTCTCATCCGAGAAGCTTCTTCAGTTCTAACTAACTAGAACTGAAGAAGCTTCTTGGATGAGAGGTCTTCAAGTAACTTAAAGAAGTCCAGACGCTTTTCTTTGCAAGCTCCTTTGACTAATACTTAACTCAAACTCAATCTCCTAATTATTTCATTTTGCAAATGATTTCAACTCTGATGAAGATGATCTCTTCATTGTGGCACCTGTTAGTGGGTGGGATATATTCACCAGCAAGTGAACATTTTGTCCTCAAAGTTGTTGGGTTAAAAGCAGGAAAAACGGGAAACAGTAAGTATTTCAGTGAGTGTGACAAGGGCCAAATTGTGATGGCTAGATGAGTGGGTCAGCACAGCTCCAAAACTGCAGCTCTTGTGTTCCTGGGCTGCAGTGGTCAGTATCAAACATGGTCTAAAGAAGGAACACCGGTGACCCAGCGACAGGCTCATGGGCAGCCAAGGCTCACTGATGAACGTGGGGAGCGAAAGCTGACCCTACATGCATCAGACTGCTGAAAAAGTCGATGCTGGTCCTAAACAAAGTGAAAGAACTAGAAAGGCGTGAGAATGCAGAGTGCATCGCAGTTTGTTGTGTAAGGGACTGCATAGCCACAGCCCATCCAGGATGCCTATTCTGACTGCTGTTCACCACTGAAAACACCAGCAATGGGCATGTGAGCATCAGAATTAGACTGTGGAGCAGCTACAGATGATGGTCTGGTTTTGTTTTACATTCCGTACTTGGAAACACCTGGCACCAGGATGTTCTATGGGAAGAAGGCACGCCAGTGAGGCAGTGTGATGCTTTTATATATATTCTTCTGGGAAACATTGGGTCCTGCCATTCATGTGGATGTAATTTTTGACAAGTACCACATACCTAAGTGTTGTTGCAGACCATGTACACCCTTTAATAGAAATGGTACTTTCTGAAGACTGTGGCCTCTTTCAACAGGATAAAATGCTCTGCCACAAAGCAAAAATGTATCAGGAATGGTTTGAGGAGCATATCTTCAGTTTGAGGTATTGACTTGGTCTCCAAATTGCCCCAGATCTAAATCCAATTGAGCATCTCTAGGATGTGCTGGACAAAAAGTCTGACCCATGAAGGTCTCACCTCATAACTAACGGGATCTGTTGCTAACATCTTGGTGCCTGATACCACAGTCCATGCCTCAGTGGGGAAGGCTAATTTTGGGACCAACACAATATTAGGCAGGTGGTCATAATGTTATGCCTAAGCTGTGTATATTTAAACAATTTTGATATCACTACTAATTTGAGATGCTAATTATTCTGCCATTATGTATTTTTTGTAACATAACTCTGTCTAAGCAAATCTTTTAAAGTGAGAAGTGTATCTACATAGAACAAGGGACAGAAACGGGCATGCAATGCTTTCATCCCCTGAACAATGATGGCTGAGTCCAGAGAAACAAATGTTTATCAAGCCTTTTTTTTCACTGCCATGATTCAGTCAAAATCAATAGCGTACACTTATTACCTCCACTTTTAGGAGCACCCTGTCCGCTTGCTTGCAGCACATGAGGAAGCAGTTGGAATCGGTGAGGTTTAGCACCACTGGCATCCCACTGGAACCCCTTCTGAAACCGCTTGACTTGTAGTAGTAGATAGTAATTTTCTCTGAGCACAAAAGGAAACCAAAATAATGAGAGCAGTTTCTCTATCAGAACAGAGTATTTTCTTACTCTACCTAACACTGGAGTAAATGTGAATGATGACAGCTTCAGTAAAAACTCATCTGAAAACCACGAGTGCCACGTTGATGTGTCCTGCTCTGAAAGACAAACCTGGATTTGGAGAAGCATAGACGATCTTCTCAGAACAGATACCTCGGAGGTATTGGCGAGTGGCCAGATTTTCAACTAAAACATTCGACAACTTTTCCTGCCGGAAACTGCCGCCTCCTCTCGGAACTGAAAGTAAGAATGGGAACAAGGGCCCCTGTTTATAAGTCATATCCCTTTTTAAAAACAAAGGTGACTGCACTGACCGTTTTCAAACTGTGATTTCACAGCAGTGGTCTTGTGTTCTTTACATCGATCTCGACTTTCACAGGTTTCATTTTTCCTTTATGAGATTTAATTTTGCCAGTTGAAGGCAGTTGTACAACACATAAGTTATCTATAGGGGTCTGCAGAAAAACTGCCTAGTCAAGGTCATAACAGCTGCCAGGACACATTTTGGTTCATGGGTGTAAACATGCGACCATTCTCAGTAGCTTCCTCTTTAGATAACCACAAATATACAGAAGCAAAAGAAATACCCAGTTGCCTCACAACATTCAAACACTTTAATGCATTAAATACTGTAAATATTGCTGTTAGCAAAGTTAATTATGAGAAAAGGCAGGAGAGTAAAACTGCTTTTACTCACCGAGCGTCACCGTGCTGGATTCTGCCACCATGATGATGTCATTAAAGGTACATCCTGTCTTATCACAGCCCCTGCCTCTCACCAGAGAGATGCTAGTTTTTGTCATCTCAACAACAAACATCTCATTCTCCTCAGTTTTCGCTTGGCAAAGATCCTCTTCAATATTCCCCGTCTCCTTTTCTTCTTCCTGCTGTTCCACTACAGGTCCCTCTGGGTCATCCTCCCTTGTCATCTCCCAGCTAAAGCTGATGAGTGTGGGCTCTTTAGAGACTGGTTGTAAAGTGTCTTCAGTCAGGGATGTCTGCTCAGTGTGGTCCTCTTCCTTGGCTGGTTTGCACACTGTCTGAAGAGAACGAAGAGAAACAGGATAATATAAAATACCCCCCAAAACCAAAATAAACACAGAAAAAAGATGTTCGCAGGTAGCATTTACCAAGATTATGAAGAACATAAGCACAGAAATTTGAATCACATTACACAATTTCATAATGTTTACATATATAAAGTGAAACACAATGAATTGTTTATTTTATTTTTATTTTATTTTTAATCTTCTAAGACTGTATCTGAAATAATATCTCTAAACTAGAAGTCCTCAACTCACCAGCATTGGACTCCCCTCAGCTATCATGTTTGCCAGCTCCTCAGGTGTAAGATCATTCAGGTCCATGCCATTTATCTGCAGAAGCTTGTCTCCTTTTCTGATAAAAAATAAACAGTAAATAAATAAAATAAATGTACAATGTGCTTTACTGAGCCCTTTTGTGTTTGGCAGATGTAATAAAAGGAGTTAGAGTGTGTTCATAAATAATAATTTACTAGTTTTACTCTTTAAAGGGGTTATTTTTTCCACTACAGAAGGTCTCGTGAGTACACTGAGCTAGAGATGAACACAAAAAAAATCCACCCAAAATTGGAATAAAATTACAAAATAAGGCAACAGAATTATATAATACATCTTAGTTCATTTGCTCAATTCACCTATAATATTTCACAGTTTCAAACTTTTCTGGCATCATGTTGAAACGATTAAGTGGTAGAATTTGAAAACAGTGAAAATAAGAGAAAAAACAGGATTACATAATTAGGTATGCAACAAACCGATACTCGAAACTGAACTCATGCTCAAAGAAAGAAAGAAAAGAAAAAGAAATTCTGCACAAAATGCTGACTTTAAGTAATTTTATCACATTTAAATTTTGTAATTTTGTTACATTTTACGATGTAAAATGTTCCATTTAATGGGATCTGGTCGAATGTCAATGTACTTGACTGGTATATGTTCATTTTATACCAAGTTTATTTCAGTTTATTCCTTAAGAATTAATTATTGCAATAAATAAACATCTTTCATCACTGCTTCATGTTTAATGAGGGTGAAAAATAGAAGGCTCAACATGTAAGCTGGAGAGAAAACCTCAATGTAAATATAAATAAAAACTAAGAGAGTTATATGTTTTTACCAAAAACATGGTCTTGCTAAAAAAATTTTTTTAAAAAATCCATAACATGAAGTTGGATGTCTGTGCAACGTTATATGACTACAACTTTTGAGGCTCTACAGTAAAACTGTCTTAGCTTCTTTCATAGCAGTACCTGGAAAATAGTTGAAGAGAAAGAATCCGCTAAACAGAGAGCAAATTATACCTGACATAAAGTTTTCCTTCATTCTCCATTTTGTACTTCACCACATTCTCCACTACATATTGATGCTTTCCCTCATGGATCTTGTGTGCAATCAGCACACCGCCCTTAACCAGAGAATCCTAAAATGTACAAAAAGAACACAAACTTTAAGTTTTCTCAACAAAGACAATCATGTCAGGATTATCTTTTAAGTGTATCTCACTACATGTAATGCTTATTGTTAGGGGACAGTTAAGCGTTGTCACCTACCTTCATGTCCATGTTGGCACCAATGTCCGCTCTAGATAGCGTTATACCACTGACTGAAACAGACTCCGGTGAAAGTGGCAGTTTATAAGTCTTCCAGTGTGTCTGTGCTTCAACTTATTATAGAACAAAAAGGGGAACTGTGAGTGAGAAAACACTGACACTGTCGTGGATGGGGAACTGCTGTCAAAAAAGGAAGTAAGAGAAGATTAGAACATTTTTGATGAAAAGTGGACACAGTATATGGTTTGTTTGAAAGCAGAACTTGTGAAGCATGTGGAAGAAGAAGGTTATGATTTAACTGTAAAATATCTTTTCAATAGCAACAAATACAGTGCTTTGATAAGTCACACACTTCCCCTTTTCAAAACTGATAGAGACTAAAATATTATCACATAGTACTACTATATAATATTACTCATATAACATCCCTTTTTTTTCTTTCACTGCGTTTAAACTTCCTTAAAAACACCAATAATAAGGATTAAAAAATTAGCATGAAAACCTGAAAAGCTTCAAATATAAATCCCAACAGTCAGATTTACAGTGTATCACAGATCACATGTAAGCTGTTGGGAAAAAAAATCTCTTCCCCTGTGACAGTTATGATGGAAATATATAATGTAACTAAATATCAGTTCATTTTTACCCGTGTCTGCCGGTACATTAGAAAAAACACAGTACCAGATTGTGAACGTCTAATGCAAGTAAAATTCCTCCATTCAAAACCGTAAGTACAGCGTTCACTATTAATTTAACGCTTAAAAAGTAAAAAGATGCCACTTCTTAATTTGTACATTTCACTGCTTTAAACAGAGACGCTACCAACGGGGGGCCGGGGGGCCCTGGCCAACCCCCTGGCAAAACTCTCCTAATAATGTAAAAATGTTGCAGAAAAGCTGGTGCCAATCCCTGGACAGATCGCTGGTGCATCTCAGGGACAACACAGAGACAGGCAACATGATCGAATGCTTATTTTTCTTTCCTGAACAAGTTTGCTCTTAAAGTTAACTCCACTCTGAGAAAGTGAATCTTAAGCTGCTTCTGCTGACAATCATTAAAGTGATGGTTGGGACTTCCAGTCAATTAAAACAGATTAACATGGATTTCCAAATGTTTTTTGATTTTCATATGTACCTATTTTATGTCACATCAACTTTAATAGCGGGAAATTAACCAGGCATACAACTCCCAAAAAGTGGATTCTGTTCATCTGGACTTTTTTCAGTGGGAGAAACATTATGTCACTCATCCAAGTAACTTCTTCAGTCTCATATAGGGCATGTTTTTCAAGTAACCTATATTTGATGACAGCATATTAAAACTGGAAATTCAGTTTTTGGTGTGACCCCCCCATATTTTTAGTGGCCCCTATAAGGCCACCCCTATGAAAAAATTCTGGATGCACCCCTTGCTGTACAGTACATATTTCATATTCTTGCTCAAAAAAGGTCAACCTATCATGAGTTCAGAAAAACAATGTTTCTTAAGTTTATTTTAAGAAGGTAATTTTTGTGATGCCTCCATGCTACCAGCAGCCATGGCTACCCAACTGAGAGAGATGGATTTAAAGCAGGGTTGTCATTTTAATACACATTTAATTACTATCTTATTATACAAAAAAGGAAGTCAGCACAAATCTCTGAGCTTATAATGTATATACATATTTATAATTTGACCTCCACACAGTGTATTGCGTATCATTATTTGTGTTGAATTACAGTGTTTTAGCCCACTTTAATGACATGAAACGTGATATAGTGTCGCAACAAAAACGTTGGGATGTTCCGCCTCGGGAGTGAGAACAAGCTCAGTGTCCTCACAATTTTTGTCCTCAGCACCACCTAGTGGAGGACACCATGATTTATTAGAGAAGAGAAGAGAGGGTTTCTGGATATTTACTTTACAGCATTGAATGCTGAACTCCTATTTAAAGTAATTTTGAAATTTTCCACAAGAGCCTGTTTATGTGGATCATTGTTTGATTTATTATTTGAATAAATCATAAAGCTGTTTTTCATTCTTTTAACACTGCACATCATCACCAAATGGATGAAAGAAAGTATTAACAATTGATATGAACTCATTTTAAATGATGGTTTTAGAATATTTAATAGATTTTTTTTTATCCCTCTTTGGATCTTGATGTTATTGATAAATGGCAGTTTGCTTGTCTTTCCTTTTCCCTTCCCAATAACAAAACCAATGTTGTTTTTGAATCTAATTATCCAGTCACACATGTGTGATGTGTCTGTAAGAGTTAGTTTTCTTTTCTCTCTTTTTTTCTTTTTTTTTGGGAATTTCTTTTTTTTTCTTTTTTTTCTTTATTTGATTTGCCTGTCCCTTTTGGATCTTTAGCCATCAGAATTGTTGTCTGAAGGCCAAGAAAGATGCCAAGCGAATTTACTTTACCAATTGGATCATCATGGCCTTGCCATATTGGTCCATTTAATTATGTATTTAATTATAATTATGTATTTATTTGCTTTGATTTTCGGTTGTTACAGACGGGACAGACATGACTGGGGGATAGGACAGGGAGAAAGAATGAAAGAAAGAGAGGGAGAGAAAGAAAAATAGAGGGGAGAAGAGACGGTGAGAAAGGGGGGAAGAAAAAAAAGAAAAAACAAACACAACACCTGGATCACCTGTATAAGAAAAAACAGAAGAGAAAACAAACCAAAAAGAGCAACATAATAAATACAACACCATCACAATAAACTAGCTAACAGTAGATAACAGTAGATAGTAAATATTAAATGTTATTGTGCAGTACGCAAGATCGACAGCGCACAATGTGCTTTGAGTTAGCACCCAAGAAAGGTGTAGTTTGTGTCTGTGAACACCCGTGTGCACACCTGTGTGGATCAGCACGCTTCTATTCAAAAGGTTTCTCCATGTAACGATCTGCAAGGGAGTGTGGGGAGCCATAGCCCCGTGCCCCAGGGCATGAAGCAGGTATGGAGGAGATCCAGGCCCCAGACATCCAGAGGCCCCAGAGTACGAGGACCCAAGGAGGACCACCACAGGGGCAACTGTGCCACCCTCCTGGGAAGAGCTGAGGAGAGCCCCAAACGAGAGGTCACCCAGCAGCCACGGAGCAGAGGCCAGAGGGGGTTGCTGTAACGTGCCCACGGGCTCTTCCGGCAGCCAGCTGTGCCAGAGAGGACCAGGCCTCAGGCCCAGAGGCCAGAGGCTTGAGGGCACCCCACCCCCCGGAAGGGGCCCAGCCGGGCCACAGGCACCAGGTCCCGCCAATCGGCCACCAGGAGTGAGTTAGTATTTTCTAACTGGTTGATTTCATTGTGCTTTGGCGGATGGGAGTAAATATATATTACTGTCTGTAAGCGGCTGTGTGAACATTGCTTTATTGTAAAGATGAAGGTCACCTGGACCCAAACCTAGTAATTCAACAAAAATAATGGTCAGTGAGACAGTTTGTGACAAGAAGGTCATGGCGGCTCATTGTGCAGACTGTCCTGTAATTATGAAACAGAATGTTTTGTTAATTCACAGAAAATGTCCTTCTTTTTGTCTTCATTTATTGTTTTTCTCCAAAGAAAACAAAAAAAACCCCCCCACACAAACAAATTTCCTTAGGCAGTGAAAAAAGAATTTTTTTCTCATTTAGTTATTTATCTGTTACTTAATTACTTTAGTGCTGTATAAATAGCCTTGGGGGAGGTCTTCATCAATAAGACAGTCTGTAAAACTCATGAAAATGTATACCCTCCTTCACTTATTATTAGTCTTTGTTGGGACAATTCTGGCCCCTGGGCTTTATGTTTGACACACCTGTTTTAAAGCCTCCAGAGAATATCAGCGCTGTCCGCAGCTAGAAGCCTGTAAAAACTTTCTTTTTCACATAACTGTATGACTGCAAACATATCTGTTATGCAGGGACTTTGATGCTTTGCTGCTATGATGAGTTGTTACTAAATTTATACAAGCGCACACACACAAACAAGCAACCACACATTCTGCAGTTATTTCCAGCGTGCCCTGTGGAGCCACTGACATTCAGCTAAATCCGTAGATGTTCAGGTGGATTGAATTACATGAGAAGCCCACTCCACTGTCGCAACATTGGTAACAGCGGCACACGGTGGACCCTCAATCCAGTGTACTGGCCAGTTTTTCACCATCTCAGAAGCCAAAATAAGCTGATGAATAAATCCAAACAGGTACTGTGACATACTAAACATACAATGAGAAATTGTGCATGAAAGTGTGTGTCTGCCTCCTGAGAAGTTTTTTAAAACTCTACCTGGGAGAGTTTTAAAGACTCTTACAGTATTGATAAGTATGTAGCATTTTATCTGCTTAAATCTTGGCAAGAAAACAAGACAGCTTAAGTCTGTATTTGCATTTTCGAGTGAACTTTGACAAACTGTGTTGTTTGAAGTTTCCTAAATTGCTTTTCAGAAACCCATACCAACTTTCTCGGTGTTGTCTTTAATAAAATCAGCAATATAAGAGTTGTACTGTTTGACATCATTACTGTATGTGTGTTTCAGATGGTGATACACGATGTGTTAATAATAGGAAGTGGCCCTCATGCCCTAACCCTGGCTAGCTTGCTATGTAGCAATGACTGGGACCCAAAATCAGATGTTAGACATGACTCGCTGTTCTCCACCTCCACCACCAAGTCTCAGCCAAGCACAGAAACATCCAGCAACAAGCCCAATACTAGCAAGATGAAGAGGAAGAAGAGGGTAACAGATGGTATGGTGTGCTTATCTTTACTTTCTCAAAACTGGGAAGATGTTAGGATTGTTACTGAGAATCTGAGTGTTCACAGGGAAACATTTTCAGGCAATTAACCAAACCATCCAGGCAAAATGAACTGAAGACAGATTGTTTGAACCGTTTTAAGCAGAAATGCCAGACATAATGTAGATCTGTTTATAAAGGGTTTGCACTTTATTTTAAAAAGGCAGAGAATATTATTGGGCTGTTGGTCAGACAAAACAAGTAGATTGAAGAACATGAGTGATGAGAAACTGGGAGTTTTTCATGGTTTTGTAATATTTTGTTAACTAAACTACAAATGATAAAAATCTAAAGTATCTTATTACGAATAAATAAAATTCAAGTATCCACACAAACTGAACCAGATAATTTAGATTTTTTTTAGTCATTTAGACTTTTTCTGGATAGTTTTTAAATTGACTGTTTAAAAAAAAAAAAGCCGGCTTTTGTAATTCGCCAATTTTTCAGACATAACTGAGTGAACATGATAATGAGACTGAAGATGCACTTATTTTGATATCCACTGATGCTGTAAATAAGAATGAACAGTTCTCTCTGTTCTCTTTGTTGACAAATTAAATATTCTGCAGGCCAGGCGATGGAGGTGCAACATGCAAAGTTAACCACATCGGAGAGGACAGTTTGTTCCCCACTCAGTCTCAGAGTGGTGGACACCTATGGAGAGTGGACTGCTCTGTGGGAGAGCCAGTTCACAGCTCTGAACATCCCTCATCTGCGCTCACACTCGCTGGTGCACACAGACCCTCTTAATAAGGTAGAAGCACAATCGACTTCCCCTACTGTGGAAATGAGGTACGAATAAGAACGGTGTTAACGTGTGAATATTTGTCCTGACAGAAAGCGCTGCAGGAATTTGCTTTAAGGTGCGAGCGCTCGGCAGAGCTTCATAGCCTCCCAGAGCAGGTTTATATTCTGGATGAAAATGCGTTCTTTAACGACATGAGGCTCGGCAAGAAAGAGAGGAAACGTCTAAACATCAGCTCTGGGCTAAAGAAGAGTTTGTCCTTCAGTCTGCCAGGAGCAAAACTAAGTGTGGATTTCTTCAAGGAGCAGGTGAGAGCAGCTGTGCGTGTAAATAGCATGTGTGCTTGTCTTGTTTGAAGGTGCACTGCATTGATTGGTACACTTTGTAAGCTTTGATTGCTGCTCTTTTAACACCACATTTGTGTTACTGAATAAGAGAAGTTTGCATGCAAAACAGAATATAAACTTTGAAACTTTGAATCCTAAAATGAGACATTTCTTTTAGACAATGTGATTTCTTCTCTACCTGTTGCTGTTGGGGGAGCATCAAAGTTTGGAACAGAGCTGTGCTTTAGGATTTTATTTTGTTTTTAGATTCAGCTTGTTCAAACAGTGGGATTTCTTGTCAGCTTTTATTATTTTGAAGATGTCTAGTTTTAGTTTAGTTTTTATTAGCTTCATAGTTAAGTCTTTTTAATTTTTAATGTATGGAGGACATATGCCAGAGGCAACATTTAAGAATGTAAGAAAACCAGCAAGCTTTTTTTTTTTTGTTAATTTATGTTGGAATTTATGTTAGGTCAGTCTGTCTTGTCTCTGCTAGCCAGCTAACTAAGCCTCTTAGTTAGCTAGTTTAGTGTTTTCTGTTAATTTATGTTGTAAATTTATGTTACATGTAGCACCTTGGTTCCTGGAGGAACATTGTTTCGTCTCACTGTGTACTGTTAAACTGTATATGGTTGAAATGACAATAAAGCCAACTTGACTTGACTTGAAGCTAATACAATAAGAACATCAATATTTGAAAACAATTGACTCGTGGTCTTATAGACATCCATCAAAGACTCATCAAACCTTATTCTTATAATTTAAGAAATAATCCAACTAATTTTATATCCTCCATATTTTATTTTAGTTGGTTTTACAACTTCACAAAATTAGTTTAGTTAGTTTCAATGTTATATTTGTTTTTAACAGTTGTAGTTTTTATCTTTTATTTTGGTCAACTCAAATATTTTTTTCACACCTACTTTTAGGTTTGAGTTTAGTTCACTATTAAAAAAAACTTTGCAATAATGTAACTAATGTTGGATGACATCTTCTGCTGCTTCGAGAAACTCACCAAAACACCAACGGCAACAATAAATTGCTAATTGCTACCACTTATCCTACCAAATTTAAGCAGCATGAGCACCAAAATTTGAGAATTGCCGTTTCCTTAGCTATTTCAGTTAAAACACAGGTGGAGAGATACAAGTTGGAAAAAGTGCTGCTGAAGGGAACAGTGGAGCACATCACCCCTGTGAAGGAAGACGAGACAGAGATGAAAGACGAGAACTTGAAACAGGAGGAGGAAAATCAGAGTGACGTCTTCAAGGTGTCTGATGCAAAGAGAAATGGGGCGGGGAAGACAGCTAAATATTTTCAAGTCCAACTTGAAGATGGCACCATCCTAAGAGCCTACCAGGTCGTCATGGCAACAGGTCCGACCCGTGCCCAGATGGCAAACATCCCATCGTGGGTGAAAAGCATTGGTGAAAGCTACCCAGAGGAGCGTTTACTGCATACAGTTCATCTCATGCATCATCTGCCGAATTCTAAGCAAAAACCTCGAGAAACAAATTGTGTGAGAGACAAAGATACTTTTGCTCCTCAAGGTATGTGAGATTTCTTTTAGAAATAATTTGATTGCATAAACATTAAAGCTTTAGTGCCCCAGTACCTTAAAGTAAAACTCCGCTTTGTGAGTTGTTTGCACGTTTCCTAGAATGCTGTAACCTTTGCTTTCTGATAAATGTCTTTGCTTCTGCAGACTTCGTTGGCCATTTGGCACCTATCCTCACACCTGCTCCTCCCTGTGCAAATACTGTGTGCTTGTGTGTTTCTGTCATTGTATGTAGTCTGTGAGCCCGGCCAGAGAGTAATGGTCATTGGTGGAGGTCTGACCAGCGCTCACGTCATCTCAGTTGCACTGCAACAAGGTGCCAGCCATGTGACATGGGTTATGAGAAAACACCTCCAGGTTTAGAGACTGTAAAACGGCACATGAACCAAAAATTAATAATAATTCTGTCCAACTCGAGTACACATTTTAGCTCGTGTTGTTTTCTTCCACAGCTGAAACAGTTTGACGTGGGTGACGTTGAGAGTTTGGTGGGTCGTTACTCTCATGTGGAGCACGGCATCAAGATGGATGGCCAAGCCTACCTACGGCAGTTCTACAATGAGAGGAGTCTCCACAAACGCCTTGCAATGATTCATCAGGCAAGGAAGGGAGGGGCCGTCACCCCAGAGGCCTACATCCAGCTGCAGCCATTCATAGTGAACGGACAGGTGGATGTGAAGACGTACTGTCAGGTTTGTATTCAGTGTAGAAGGTCTCAAGAGTAAAATGAGATATGACCCACCAAGTAATGACAAACTTCTGAGTTCTACTACCTTTCCAGCATCCTAATGTGGACAAGTCACCCATGTTTGAGTTGCACAATGCAGTTACCTCACTGGCTTGACAGTGTGGTAACTGCATTGCCTGCATTGTATATCAAATAAGGCCTATAATGAACAGGGAGATAAAGAATCTCACACCGTCTAGGTGAGTGAAGCCAGCTGGTGCTACAGAAACCAGGTCTGGAGCCTTTCCCTCACCACCGGGGAGCACTGGACTGGAGATAAGATTTGGATTGCCACCGGCTGCAAACTTGATGTGAAACAGGACCCATTACTTTCTGAAGTGATGAAGGAATTCCCAATTCAGGTGTGTTATGTAGAGAAATGTGTAGTGTTTGTGCATGTACAGCACAGAAGTGTATTGTACATGCACAAAGGTTTTGGAAATTACTTGGATGATGAGGAATTTTTTTATGTTTTCATGTAGTTTTTTTCTGCAATCAGTCTCTGGATATAAAAATAAATTATTGATGACATGTGTTTTGTGTTCTTTAGGTGATAGACGGATGGCCGTGCATAACGGAAAGCTTACAGTGGACAGAAGAATGCCCACTCTACCTGATGGGGCAGTACGCAGCTCTTCAGGTAAGTTTTACAGATTGTATTTGTAGTGATGTTTTTTTTTTTTGTTATATTACAGGCTGTCCGTGCCTTTTCCCCCCAATTTCTCACATAGGTTGGACCTCATGCAGTAAACCTCGCTGGAGGACAGGCTGCCAGCATGAGGATTGCCAAGGACATTATAGGCCGCCATCAGCAGAAGGGTGGGCAGGCTGTTGAACTAAGTGGACAAAAACCAAAAACTGAAGAATACATTCAACAGATGCGAGGTCTGTTTTGGCTGTAAAATGACCACTTAGCCTGAGAAAGTCAAAAATAGCTGCTAGTCATTGCTCAAAAATAGAAGTCATCTCTTCCTGGTTATCCTGGTCAAGGTGTATTTGGAGAAAAATAAATGTGGATGACTGAATATATGATCAAGTTTGGGAACTTCAACAAATGTGGTTTTAATAAAACGTTGATTTTTATGGGTACTTTATTTATGGGCTGTCAGACATACAGTCCTGATGTTGAACTGCATAAACAGGGTCTCTCGCAGCACGCCATCACTACTGAGATGGGGCGCAGTAAGATAGTCATTTGGAATTTCTTAAAAGATCCTGAGGATCATGGAACAAAAACGTCAAGTGGAAGACCTAAAAAATTTCACCAGCACTGAGTGAAAAAAATTGATGTTTATTTGTTTAATAAATTTTGATCAACAAACTTTCCTTGTCTAATCATGCCCCATGGTGTGGTCTTTCTTTACTTGTGACTTCTTGATGTTGATAAATACAGTAAGTGAAAAAATATATATAATATACATAATAATGTTCAACACATTATGCTTCTGCTCTGAGGTCCTGCCTCCATGTACTTATGCAATTAATCACAGGACAGCTGGACAGGTGTGTTTATAAATAATATTAAATTAGGCCAATTTTCTTATCCATATTTTTGACCTGAGGGTAGAATTGATTGTGAACCGGAAAGGGAAAACGCTTATGAACTTGCAAATTAAAAACGTGATGCATTTAAGGTCATTCCGTTTGTTTTTTATTTAAGACGAG
Source organism: Haplochromis burtoni (assembly GCF_018398535.1). Lineage (NCBI taxonomy): Eukaryota > Metazoa > Chordata > Actinopteri > Cichliformes > Cichlidae > Haplochromis > Haplochromis burtoni. The sequence continues at coordinate 713,208 of NW_024582623.1, forward strand.
AATTTGTTCCACTGTGTGATGGCCGAATTTCTTTTCTTGGAGATAGTTTCTCCTGCCTCAGAGAAAATCCCCTCACATGGAACAGAAGACGCTGGAGTGCAGAAAGTGTAGATATACAGGTATACTGTCTTCCTGGGTCCCACAGACAGCTAAAACGATTTTTTTTTAAAAATTAAATTGTTGCGCATTTTGTAGAATAACATTTTAAGATTATTTTAAAAATGCATATTTTTTTAATATTAAATTTAAGTCAAATGGAAGTTATATAAGGATATTTATATTATGAAAAGCAGATTTCTGACATTTTAAGTTTTTCACATTTTAAGATAAAAAAATAAACACACAAAACAAAAACAAACAAGAACTGAAAGCTGGCAAACCCACCCAACTGACCAAAAATCAACTCAAAATGCTCCCTGGCTGTAGCCCAGGTGGCAGAGCCAACCCGTTCTCACTCCCAAAGCGTAACATTTTACGCTAGGTGACAAATCGTCACCTGCTACACGTCCGCCAACAGCTCCACGTTCTCCCTCTGTACTCGTGCCTGCCTGCAACAAAGCGAGCGCGAGCGATGTCTGTCTCGCGCTAGCAGCGCCTGTCCATCATAAATTTATCATCATATTCTGTATTATAATTTACTTTTTTGTGTTTGATAAGGTTTGTGGTGTTGCCG
>NW_024582623.1:729501-730114 GCF_018398535.1 Haplochromis burtoni
TCGAGTCCAAGTCATGTGACTCGAGTCCACACCTCTGCTAAATACAATATAGCATGTCCTAACTGAGGGATTTTGGAAACAAATTCTATACAGCACAAGACTTAAGAATATTTAACAGGAGCAAGTTTCATTTTTCCCTGGTTTTACTACCACACTGTTCACCAAAACGGCAGCAAACCTTTACTGTCTTATCCAGAAGGGTCACCTCTTCACCCTCACATGGAAGAAGTAATCTGATTGGCATGGTGGTATGTTTGAAGCAGGTCCCTTGTGTAGCGCTGGAACCCAGTCACGATGTTTCATCCATTTCATTGGCTGGTTTGCTGCAATAATGCCAAATAATTAGCAAGTCTATAAATAGAAGGTAGTTCTGCAAAATCACTCAGTAGGATGTTTTTTTTCTAATTTGCTATGACCTCAGAGTGCATCGAAAAGAAAACTAATAGGCTATCTGGTCTTTAAGTGATGGTGTGACAAATCCTGCTTCCAGGCCTAAAGTAGTCTGCGTTTAATATGGGTTTTGTGTTGTTAACATGTTTAATGTTTTGTATTGTCTTCTATTTAATCTCAAAAAACTCCTAAAAACAGTAAGTGATCACTGTTGGCCTCCCTC
>NW_024582623.1:730617-782100 GCF_018398535.1 Haplochromis burtoni
TTCATGGATGCCTGGATGATAAACTCAATTGTTACACATGGTAGAGCAGAACGCTGATCATTTTATTACAGATGAAAGACTTTAGATAGTTTTTCAACACTCAGTGATGCCACAGTGATCGTGTGATTTGTGGACCTGCAGCGGAGTTTGACCAAGACACAGCTAGTGATGTCAGACTTAAAAGACCGGATAAAGAGTGATATGAACATATCTATAACTTACCGGAATGAAAATGTCTGGAGCACACCAACAGATATTTGGAGATGGAAGAGAACTGGATATCAGCTCGTCTCACAGCTGCTATCCAGACTAGACGCCTTCTTTTGGTAACATCCGATACATGAGCTGCCTCATGTTGCTTCCAGGTGGGGAAAGAATGAAAAGATAAACCATTTTCAACCTTATTCCCTTGCCTCTAACTTTACAACCGACCGCACAGCAAGTACGAACTATAGCTGGGGTTATCCGTGTACTTTCGCTCCTCTTTCGCTAGCGCTTTGTTCGGCCCAGAAACATGGCGCCTCAACCAAAAATCCTGGCCACACCCCCTCTCGTGACATCACTCTCCAAAAGCCCTATTAGGCTAATCGTTGTGTCACTTCCGGTATTTCAGACAATCCCTTTCCGTCAAGGATTTTTAATTTGTTGCGTTTTTTTAATTTGTTGCGTTTTTTTAATTTGTTTTGAATTTTTAATTTGTTGCGTTTTTTTAAATTTGTTGTGGATTTTTATTTGTTGTGGATTTTTAATTTGTTGCCGTTTTTTAAATTTGTTGCGGATTTTTAATTTGTTGTGGTTTTTTAATTTGTTGCGGATTTTTAATTTGTTGCGGATTTTTAATTTCTTGCGCTTTGCACTTCCCAGCCACCATACATACAGTGCAACAGTCAAAGAAAATACTAAAATTCTGATGATTCAACTAAAATGTTCCACCAATGCCAAACATGGTACATTTCAGCCATTTGAATTAGCAATGCCGAAGTTTTAAGAGACAACTAAGACTTTAGCTGACTCCATTTGGTAAGTTCAATATTTTTATCACAATTTAAACAAGAGTGCTAACAAATCAACACTCTATAGTTGTCATAAAAAGGGAAATTAGTTTTAGAGACCAAAACCAAACTTGGATATAGCCCTTATAAATCTGGAGATTTTATGGATTCATTCACTCTTCAAGACAGCCTCAAGTGGTCATTCAGGTAGCTGTTCTTTTTTTTTTTTTCACTCCCACAGTGGCTTAATTTTCCAGTCCCAGAGGCTGCCAGTTGGCACTGATATGTGGATTTTGAACCAAGCACAGCTGTTTCCCAGTATATCCAGTGTTTGCGCTAAGCCTCTATTGACTATAGCCTCATATTTGGATTCAGTAAGGCTTCAACAGTAGAACAAGACTTAAGTTTATGAGAGCATATGAATTCTCACAAAACTCATTACATATGCATTACAATGTTGTGCACTCACACTAATTGGATATTGTGGCCTCTGGGATGTTTCCTCTGTTTTAAAGTAGTAAAGCAATATTCACACAAACACAGCCCACTGACTCAGCTTCAGTGTGCAGCAGAGGTTTAGTCCGTTCAGCTGGATTTGTTCTAACCCACCCCGTGCATCCTCAGTTGGCTCTTGTGGGAGCTGCAGATGCTCAAACAGACGCCTGCCTGTCCTAACTGAAAATCTAGACTATGTAGATGAAAGCAGGTTTTCATTAGAGGAAGAGGTGAAGAAGCGATCAGCAAAGAAAATGTTTGAGAATGTTCTTGGGTTAAGTTCAGATACGATGGTGCGTCGTAATGATTTTAGATGGTGACTCATTTTTTAAATCCAAACCAGAAGCTTTGTTCTAAGTTACAGATATTTCATACCTATTTAATGATAACAGATATTATTATTATTATTAATTTTCAAATTTTATTCTCTGGGATTTCCTAAGGGTTTGTACTAATTTTCTGCTACATTTATACATTTTTAATTTTCCAGTTTACATCAAGTAACTGATAAATAAAAACCTGCATGATGAACACTCTTAGATAAATGATAAGTGGGCAGATATAGTTAAACAAGGTTGTGAGCTCAAATTTCTAAAGGAGATGAGGAGAGACTCCCAATCTAAATTTGCAATGTTTTTCAAAGTCTATCAGTGGTTCTAGTTCCTTCTGGGTTGTGCTGTGTGGGTGTTTTTTTTTTTGTTTAGGTGGCTGTCAAACAGTATTACAGGACACCCGCCTAGAAGAACCCAATAAATATAGTTGCACTTAGTTTAAGTTATATTTCATTATTTGTGTACATACACACTCTTCTATCTAAAAAACACACATTGGCATACTGGTGACGCCAGACCAAAAGTGAGGGGATCACCAAGGTTTCAACACATCCTCTCAGGGAGATTTATGTCTGTACAAAATTTCAACATCCACTGTCAGCTTTTCAAAGCTGTTTTTTCCAAAGTGATGAATCAGTCGCTGATCACCACCATCCACACGTGTTAGGCCCTACACCAAACCATTGAAATGCAAATAGTATCCAGCCCACCTCTAATCCAAACACAAAATTCAAACAGACAATAATAAACTGTAATTCTTTTCATTAGTCCTATCATACACATGCTTGCACATCATTTGTGACTGTGTCTTTTGTACATGTGAATTATTTCTCCTTGTCCACCAGTGGATGACTGCAGGACGGGGGGTGGTCCATGCTGAGATGCCCATGTCAGAGGAGCCGGTAGTGGGCTTACAGTTGTGGGTTAACCTGTCAAGGCAAGAAAAGATGGTGGAACCTGCGTACCAGGAGCTTAAAGGCTCAGATATCCCCAAACCCAGCCAGGGAGGAGTTGCAGTCACTGTGATATCTGGAGAAGCTTTAGGAGCAAAGGTGTGTGCATGTGTGTTTGTTTTTGTAATTCATCTGCAGGGATCTGATGTCACTAAAACCTTTGTCCTACCAAGTCTATCAGACTAGCACCCTAAAACTGGGCATGGTGTTTAGTTTCCTGTTAGCTGCTGATCTCATGATGATTGCTCATTTGCTGGATGCTTGAGGCAAAAAGGAAAAGCCTACAAACAGTATGTGGGTGTGTGTGTGCATCTAGGATAGGGGAAGGAGCCTGTTACTGCACTGTTTGACCAGAGTGAGTGTCTGAAAAGAGGAAACTACAAATAAGAAGCAGATTGTTCGGCGCTGTGAGGGTTGACTTGTTAGTTAGTTGTGGTTTGCCTTTGTGCTTGTTCTAATACTTTTGTGAACATCGGTGGAAGTTGATGTGGAGGTTGTTTAAGGAAGTGGGCACTATTGACACATTTTAGGTTAAATGTAAGACTGAAAGTGAAGGAAATTGATGCAACTAGTTGTTTGAAGTATGTGTTTGTGTTCATCCATGTATGTGGACTCTAATATACCGACAATCAGAATGTTTTATTAATACCAGAAGACATTGTGTTGTCAGTGTTCCTCACGACAGTAAGAAAAGTAACTAAACAAACGAAATTAAATAATACAATATATTACACACTTGTACAGTGAGGGATTGTATAGTGAGAAATGATCAAAGTTCCCAAGTCCATAGTAAAAGGACTTGGAAACAGTTTGCTGCTTGTGATATACGTGTGTGTGTGTGTGTGTGTGTGTGTGTGTGTGTGTGTGTGTGTGTGTGTGTGTGTGTGTGTGTGTGATGAACAAGGTTACTGCTGGTAGCATTAAATCCTCTGATGTGTGCTGTATAAAAAGAACAGTTCAAAGAAAGCATTAAAAGCCTCAAATGACACCAACATTACATTTATTGGTTAAGCTCATCACTTTGGTCTCCTGCCATCGTATCTATTTTTTTTTAAACCGGCAAGTTAGTTTAAATTTAATTGTGCCCAGTTTTATTCCCACACTTTGTAAATGTTTTCACAAGACACTTTTAATTGCTGTTTACAGTACAGCCTTCTTTGGACAGCAACCATGTCACAATACACATCTGGAACAAAAATAAAGAGACCAAAGTGGAAAAAACGTAGCCTATGACTGTTACTGAGTCCCTCAAAGTAAGACATAAATAAACAAAGTACTACATGAATGTGATGACATTCACATTTGAAGCAGACTTTTTCCTTATCTTAATGCATTTATGTCAAAGCACTAATCGTGTGTCTGAACTATAGACTAACATAATTATTACAATGGAATTGTTTTTCTGGTTAACTGACCAGTATTTGCTTGCTTTTGGCAATATTCTGGGTCTCTACTAACGTCTGAGGGAAATGCGTGAATCTTATATCCTCACATGCTTCACCAGCTATTTGTTAAAAATGTCTGCTTGCTGTTTGATGTTGAGCAGGAGGTGTAGCGCTCTTTTCTGTTGAAAACAACTGCCTGTTACAGATAACAACAATGGAGAAAGAGAATATGCAGCAGTTAGCTATGCAGCTGATAAACAGCAATACAAAACTCATAAAAACTGTGTTTTCAGTCATGTGCTGTAAGAAATTATATTTGCGAGTATTGCACCGGTACGTGTTACATAGGTGCCTGGTGGAGTGCGATGTGGAGTCAGCTATGGTAAATTAAGACTATACACGCAAATATAATAACTGTTTAACAATTACTCAAATATACTCAAATATTTTATATCTTCAAACAGAAGAATAACTGTGTAACTCTCCTTGTTGCTGACTTGCTCTCTCTTGTTTTCTTTTTCTGTTTCCTTTTTCTTTTGTTTAGTCCAAGATCTACACGAGAACTCCGACGTTATACCTGGACTTCAAATTGCAGGCAGAGGCCACGCATGTGCAGCCTGTCCCTCAAGGTAGGAAAAATTAGAAACTAGTTTCTCTAACATGAATTGATCATAATAAAATTCTTAATCATGTCTTTCATGATGCTTACATAAACATCTTGTGGTCACTCTGGGACTGACGCCGTCTGTTACTGAACTATTGGTTCTCCAGTGTTGTTGCCAGGAGGGGACTGTGTTCTCCACAGGCTGTGTTGAATATTGGCGTATTTGTAAAAGAGACAGAACAATGACTAATGCTTCTGGATATAAGAAGTGTTTCAAACTACTTTTTTCTAAAGCAACAGTTAAACAAACTCCAAACAAATGTTTGGCTTTTAAAATAAGACTTTTTAGAATAAAAATTAGGTTCAATCCATGATTAATAAAGCCTCTTGTTTCTATCCATGATACCACTTTGAGACTTGGTATTCTATAATCTTCAAATTTTCATATGTTCCTTTTTCCAATAAATAAATAAATACAAATCCTAGATCACAGCACAAAATGTAAATAGCAAAATGCATCTCCAAATAATAAGGCTTTATTTCATTAAAACATAAATGACCTGTCAAATGTTAAAACTGAGAAGCTGTGAATTAAATTAAATTTATGTCAGTGTCGACAACCTTTTTTCTGATGCCTACAAATGTCCAAAAACACAATAAATTCAGGTGGAGGTGAATTGTCTTTTAAAACAATTGACCTATTTTGTTATTACGCCTGTACTTAAGATATGATGTTTTTGTGCTTGACAGGTTGGACCACGTTCATCTACACACTATCAGGATCCACTCATGTTGGTAAGTTTCTTCTTTATTTGACTAATTATTACTTTCCTAATACCTATTTTATTGTTTCTTATTGTTTAACAGCTCAGATTAATGTAAGGAGATTGGTTGTGCTCCACCTGAATTCTTCTGAAAGTTGATCTGGTCATTTTTGTGTGAGCTTGCTGGCAGGCAGACAGCCTTTCGAGGGTAGTGCTCTGTTTGGATTTGTGCACTGGTTTCCCTCCTCGCTCGTCCTGGGGCCTTATCAACGTTACAAAAATGTGTGTGATCTCAGTCCAGCTGCATCTTCCTTTCAGCTTGATGGATATCGACTGTCACTCAGCTATGATCTCTTTAGACTAGATCACTGCAGGTGATCCAGCATCTCTGGAAATATAATAGTGCACCTGTGTGTAAAATACCACCATCTCACTGCTTGGCTTCTTATGCTGCGTCAGTATTCCTGTTTGGTCTGTGAACTATATTGTTTCATGCTTATTGAACAGCATGGTGTGATCAGGGAATTCCCCTCACATGAGAACAAACTCTCTCAGAGAATGAACTCATTTTCAGAGGCTTTGTTAGTTTGTTGAAACCTGTTGTGTTCTGTCAGAATTTCCCTTTTAATATCCTTCATTATGATTCAGTTGCTCCATTGTTACACTGCAGGGTCTCTCAGACTGGCTGTAATTTCGAGCAGATGTTTGATGACACGAGAGGATGAAAATGAGTGCTAAGATTAAAGAAGTTATTTGATTTTAAAGTCTCTAACTCTACAGGCAGTCCTCCCAAATCAGCACCAGCTGGCTTTGATGAATGAATCCAACACAAGTGGGATTGGCTGTGTTTCTCAGCATTTAGTGTTGGTGTTGCGAACAAACTGCTCAAGCAGGTTGAAAGTGTAAATGGCTGAAACGTGGAGGTGGCAAATTTACTCTTTGTTGCGAATGATGCTTATTTCGACTCACAAGCCACAAACTTAATCACTTATATTTGTATTTTGTGTTGCTCTGTTCATGATTTATGGTACAGTACAATTCTATGGATGAAATGTGTACTCAGTTTCATTCGTCATAAGAAAAAATGGGATCAATGTGGCAAAATGCTGGGAAACTGTCACATTTAGAAATATAAATGAAGAATTTAACAAATATTATTATTATCATTATCAATATGTCAAACTTATAATATGTTTGAGATAATTTATGGCATCTTAAAACAAGTATGAATACCTTTACTCAAAGCAAAAATATATAAACTGATGTCAGTATAAAACGTGAGATCATCACATTGAATTGTTTTGCAGCACGGTAAAAGATACAAATATCACGCAGCTGAACTTGTGCTTTGCTTTTACTCGCTCACAAATATCATGCCTGGAATATTGGACTTCCCTTTCTTTTCAAGGCCCAGATGAGGAGCAGCAGCAGGTGGAGCCTCATCACACTGTGGTGTTTGGGGATGGAGACTGTGTCAAATTTGAAAACAAGGTTAGAAAAATGTCTTTCACCAGTAGTATGCTATGGGAATTTTCCACCCCCATGTCATCTAGTGGTGTCTGTGAAGGTTCTCAGTCATCCAGGTCATCGTAGTCAAAGGAGCTTGAGAAGAAGCTCTAGTGGTGATTTTTCTGCCTTTGTGAGGTGTTTTTAGTGTGAACTGTCAAGATGCAACGTGCTGAACCCTAGATCTTTCCTCATGCAGTGTGATTGGTAGAAAGCACTTAAAGCTTTAGAATAAAGTGCCTTGTAAATGAGACTTGTAGTAAAAGTACTATTTAAGCACCAGTCCATTTACCAAATGGTGAACATGTCTTTAGTCCCTATCTCTAAGCGGGGAGCTACTGACTTTGACCTGTGAAAAACTTTAGTCTGTCCACTTTAAATTCAAACAAATATTACTTCATTTCTTCTTGTGTTTTTTTCCTTAGGGCTCCGAGGTTTCCCATTTTGTGCTGATCGCTGGACAACCAATCAACGAGCCTGTGGTACAACATGGTTAGTCATTGGTGTCCTTTCCTCCATGCCGGCACAAAGTCACTGACAGACAAAAAAAGATGCTTTGTGTTTTTAGGGTATAGTTGATGTAACACAGCTGTGATGTAACACTCGTGTTGTGTCTGCTGTTCAGGTCCATTTGTCATGACCACAGAGGACGAGATCAGAGAAGCTTTCAGAGACTACCAGAATGGCAGAAATGGCTTTGAGAGGGCTCCAAACTGGAGATCCAAGATCAGGGATTCTGTTTGACCACCATATCCTGACACTCTTTTACCCCTCAGAAAACATTTGTTACTACAGAAAAAACATAAGGTGGTTTTAGTTTGGGATAATCATATAAAGATGGGAAAAGTTTAGTTTTTGAGAACTTGTTTTTATTTATTAATCTTTGATTTATGTGTGATTAAATTAAACTTGTTACATGAAATGACCACAGCAGGAAATATGCTTGTAAGAACTTCGTTGTGTTTTGGTACAAAGTAGCAGGGTTTGAATCATTTAACATGAAGTAAAGGTTACAGTAATGCAGTGGCCGTGGTAAGAAGAGACACTGGCTATCAGTTTGAAACAGGAAATGGATAGACTACCCTGACCTCCTCACTCAACTGAGAGTAACTCTATAACACTCCCAGAGTTATTACGGCCACTACAGGTCACTGTCAAGTGTTTCAAAGGGTTGCTGTTTGCACAAACAACCTGTGGAGCTGTTTCAATCAGGGGGCAATCATTATCATTTATGTGAGAGTTACAGCACTGTGCAAAAGTCTTGAGCCACACCTCATTTCTTTATATTTTGCTTCCAACGTCTGAACCAACAATTCTCCAGACTTCCTTGACTGTTTTATTTTTTGTAAAGCCATTTAATACTGACCAATTAATCATTCAAGAGATAAGCCAGTGTTGTTGTTACACATAACAGGCAACTTAACAAAGAACCTATTTTAAATTGGCACTTTGTTACTAGCAGCCTCTCACAAAAACACACAATTTATTCCCATTTTTGTAGCTGAATCTCTGAAAAATGCCAAAGAAAACAAAGTTTGACAGACAGAAATTAGTAATTATGTACCAGCAAGGTGATTTCCGAAGAGGTATCAGCATGATGTGCAGTGTGTCCTTAAAACAAACTGCAGAAACTGGGCAGAAGAAATGGAGGACAAAAGAACAAAGCCGGAAAAATTATCTACAGGAAATGAGTAGTATCAGAAAGTCATGTTCTTAAGAAATAGGAGAAAAACCTGACACAGGAGCTTAGAGATGTATCTGACCTTTCATTTGATCCATCTTTGGAAAGCTTTAAAGCACAAATTGACCTTCAAACTTGTTAGATTTGCCTTATACTGTATTTCCATGTATGTATAAATATGTTTCAGTAAATTGTTGCACCTATTTCCCATTTTCCTGGCAAAATATAAAGACATGAGTGGTGACTTCTGCATAGTCATAGCAGATTAATAGACTAGATGCCATGTGTAAATGCTCTTCTCAGATGTACTCGTGCTTTCTTTGGTGCCGGAAATGAAAGTGAAAGATTTAAGGTTTGATCAATGACCACTATAAGAATCATCCGTGTTATTTTACTGGTTTGTCAGCATTTCTGTCCAAATGTAACCACAATAAAAGTTTCTATGCTAAATAAAATGTACATTATTGCAAGCCTTGTGCTCCTACTTCTCTCCCCTTCTTGCTGTCTCTTCTCAGCCAGCGTCTGAGGTTCATTTTCCACAAACATCTAAACACAATTTCAATTCCCAGTTTGCTCTGCCTTCTCATCTCTCTCAACATCACCAATAAAAGTTTTAGCATAATATAACATGATAATTTGGGGGACGCTTAGCATGTGCTCTTGTCTTAGGATCACTGCTTTTATAAGGGAATAATTTAACAAAAGTAAAGTGAGATTCTTTAAATGTACTGGTTTGTGCCCAGTTAAAACCTAATAAACCACATAAAAGTCTTCAAAGCAATCCATAGTCATACAAATAATTGATTTTATTTATATGTCCTCACAGCACACATGTTGCTAGTGGATTACATTCAAAGACAAATGGGCTTGGAGGGGTGTGTGGGTGTGGTGTCTGTGAGACAGGGGTGGTGCCGGCATCTTGTTTCCCCTTACATGTTATAGCGGTCTGGATCACATTTAAAACACATGGTGTTGCTCTTTGGCTGTGTGTGGTTTGGCAGCTTCAGAAGAAAGGACATTGGTAGGGGGATTTAACAGGCAGGGGACTTGATCACTTGACAGACGGACATTAAAAAAGGGAAAACGGGAACACGAGGAACATAAAAAGCTGCACTTTGAGGCTGCAAGACCGGCAGCAGTGAAGGAAAGACAGGCATTCAAGCCTCCTGGAACTCAAGAGGCATCGAAACACCACAGCAGGAAGAAATGAAGACAGATAGTGGAGAATTTTCAATACGGATACTGTAACATAGCAGTTACAAGGAACCTAGAAGTCTGAACACAGAGGTTTTTGTTTAGTTTATCCAGCCACAGGCCTTTAAGCATATCATCGGCCTTGAATCTAAAACAGAGTGTGTTGATAAGAAGTCTTCAGGATAACCTTCATTTTCTTTTTGTCTGAGGTAATTTGCAACGTTTAACTTGTAATAGCCTCAGCACTTAACTGGACATCTCAACTTCTTATTAAAGCTTCAACAGGAAGAGGTGCTTGTTTTAAACACCCCCTTTCTCCATTTGGCTTGAGGGTGTCTGGGTGGCCGTGACAGGTTACGCCTGACTCACGCACACTAGTTTTTGTCTGTAAGACCAAGAGTTTGTTTTGGACATACCTGGTCTGAGAGGACTTTGTGTTTGTGTGTGGTCTGAAGGACTCAGCTGGTCTGGGAAACCGAGTCAGAGAGGCAGCCAGCTCTAAGTGCTCTCTGCCAGCAGCATAAGGAACCAAGATCATATTGCTTCCTCAGAAAGAACATCAAAGGATGATGATGAAGATGAAACGGACTCTGTGGAGAATTTCTTGCTTGGTGACTCTAGTGGTGGAGCTCAGCTGGATACATGTGGGCCACAGCGCACACAGGGAGGAAGCAAACAGGGTGAGTGCGGCTCGTTTGTACGTTTATGTTCTGTCTAAACTATGAAAACATGTAAAACGTCTGTGAGAAAAAGTGCAAGTTGATCTGTAACTTCAGCTGATTGAAGTGAGCCATTTCTTTTTTTTTTTTTTTTTTTGCTGCTTCTTTCCTTCTTTCGTCCTTGTTTTTGCCTTACAAACTTATACTGCCACAGTTACTGCGATCCCATTAAATTCACATGTGAACATGTTTATTTGCAGCTGAAACCACAATTGTAAATGTGCTGCTAACATGGTAGTTACATTTGAGGGATTTTTTAAAAAGAATTTAACTCTTTCTTTTTTTTACATAATTTCCTTCATCACCAGTCATTTCCACACCAAAAAATTCAACCTCTTTTAGTTTCCCATCTTCCTTCTCTGTCCCTTCCCGTTTTTTTGTTGACGTCTTTCACATTTAAGTAGAAGCAAACCTGCCCCACCCTCCTCTTTTGTAACACTCTGATCCCATCAGAGGGTTTCGATCCATATAGCCGTCCAGAGGAAATAAACCGAGCACTGTGGAGCCTGTGACCATCCATCCTGCCGTGCCGCCACCCCTGTTATAGACCTACCATCTGGTGTCACGCTTTGACTTACACCCCACAAAAAATGGGACTGGGAATTCCAAAATTTTAACTCAACTCTCTCCTTTCTCCTGCTTGGGTAGTTCACATCCTCTGCTCTTTAGTGTTTTACTCTATTTTAGCATGTCAGCACAACAACAGAGCGCTAAAAATTGTAATCCTTTACAGGATTTACGAGAAGGAGTGAGAAAAAAACTTGGTTGTGTTTCATAAAAGGTTACTCACATGTCTTATTCATTGTATTTTCAATTTATTCTGTCAACATCATCACTTCTGCGGTGGCATGACGTACAGCGTTTTGGTTTTGAGTCACAGCTGTTTATGGAGTTCCAAACAAAAAAAGTGTTCATGTAAGTCTGGCATATGCATGTTGGCCAACATGGGCTTAAATGGTTAACAAGGAAACCGCTTACAGGAAGCACAGTTAGGAAACTTTAAGCAGTCTTCAGAGGCAGGGAAATGTAACAAGCAAGTATTCTGTGGCAGCTGTTACTGAATTTAGTTTTATGCTCCATTTGGTTGTTTTTTAACCCAGTGCGTCTGACGCCACACCAGCAGCTCTCGAAGGATGTGCATACAGGATAGGCAGTGTTTTTGTAGAATGCTAACGGTGAAACGGCTAACATGCTAATGATCAGCATATGGGATTTTCCCAGGAAATCCTTCATTGTTCACTAAAAGTTGCTCATACCCCCATGTGACTGTCAAGATGTCGGAAGTTGAAAGTATGAAACTTTGCCTAACATGAAGTGAAAAGAATTAAGTTACTCCTATAATTTATTGGCAAAGATTCATTTTTGTTGCAGTTTTGCACCCGTATACCACTACAGGGGATTTTACATCAAAGAATCAAGATGTGCAGACTGTCACCTCTAATTCAAGGAATTTTACAAAACTTTCCTAATTAACAGACATTTTTATGAATAGTTCCCAATTTTAAGAGGCTAAAACATAACTGAATAATTGACTGACTTTGTCTAGTGGATTAAAAGAAAGTATTTCATTAAATGAAATTGAAAGACAGATCAATTTTTTTTCCGCGGCAGGCTTAGTGTTGGAGTACAGAATAAATTATAAAAATAAAATTCAAATGTCGGCTTAGTCTACATATGCATTTCGTATAAATTCAGCAAGTAGGTTGCAAATAGGTGCTCTGTTTAAGATAATAGATTTCTTCTAGTAGAACAACATTAGTTGTTGTAAAATTGTTTGCAAACAGCGGAAAAAAACCAAGTTGGTAACTTTCATCTAATATATGTTTCTTACCGATCACCAGGGAAACACAGACATTTGACACTAATGAATTACTGTAGACCCTCCTACTATTCATGCACAGAGATCAGCTGTAGTATCAGCATTCTCTGAAAAACCGAATCAGTATGCGGTGACTGAATAATCCATACCTGTTGATCTCTAATCTAGATTTGCAGCATAAATTACCATGGTGTCTAACACTGAGCTACCTTTGTAGTACAAAAAACCCAAGGTTAACCTTGAAGTTTACCTTGAAGTTACTTGAATAGGAAAAAAGTCCACAATCAATAGACTCATAAATGTAACTGCAGAGTGAATACAATGTGATGCAAACCACTGGTCACATTCAAGAACATTAAATACACAATTTGCCTTAAAACATCTACAAGAGCCTGATCAGTTCTGGTAGAAACAAAATTCTTTAGACAGATGAAACCAAGATTAACTAAGGATAATGGGAAAATTGGATTTTCTTCAGTGGCCTAGTCAACCATCTGGTTGGCAGTTAGGAAAGTCAAAACTGAAGGCAGAAAGACCCCAAAACAGGGAGAAACTGAAGGTGGCTTCAGTAAAGACCTAATGCAGCACATGATGATGTTCACAGGGTCCAGTCTTAAAGCATTCATTGACTGCAAAGGATTTTCATCCAAGTATTAAACTCAATCCTTAAATTCTAGTACTTTAGTTTTGAGCCTCTAAAAATGGTTGTAAGCCTTAAGCAGTTACTCCAAAACTTTTGTCAAACCCCTTAAACTGATGCTCCAGGTCTGCACTTCAAACACATTTGTGGCGCTAGTGAGGCAAAAATGAGAAAAATTTAAAAAATAAATAAATAAATAAAAACAAAATTAAGGAGCTACCTGTATTTTATCTTTTAAAGTATGGTGTCTTAATTAAACTTGCTGAATAAGAAATTCCATTTATCACTGAGGTGGCTCTAATCATACTTGTGCGCTCCTCCTAATAGATCTAGTGTACCTATTTAAGCTATATAAATGCCCAGTATTGGATCGATTTAAAACCTCCATCCCAAAACAACCAAAGATCTCAAATAGAATGTCTGTCATTGCAGCAAGTAATCCAACAGTGGGAAAGGAAGATGCGGTCGTCCTCGAGCCTGGATGAGCTGCTACGACTCGCAGACTTTCCTGACTGGAAACTGTGGAAGTGTCGACTTAGACTACAGCAGCCAGAGACCCTCACTTCTCCTCTCTCAGTGGGGTCACACCGTTCCACGCGCTTTGCTGCTGAATCCTACAGCTTGGAGATTCTTACAGGTTGATATCTACATATTTCGTGTAATGTGCAAGGCTTTATGTTTTATTTGCATTGAAACATTGCATTTTTCCTATTAAGCCATAGACGAAGAGTGGCAGCGTACACAGTGCATGCCCAGGGAAACCTGTGTTGACGTGGCTAAGGAGCTGGGCACCGACCACTCAGTGTTCTTCAAGCCACCTTGTGTGTCTGTCCACAGGTTTGTTTAAGATGGAGCATGAATCCAGAAATGACACCAATAACAAAAGGGATCATCACCGTATACACAGAAAAAACTGAAAGGTTTTCACAGGACTTGTGTAGTTCTCATCACAGCATTTCAATCAGGTTAAGGCCTGGTCTTTGACTGCAACACTTTTCTTTTTCAGCCTTTCTGTTATAGAGTTGTGCTTGCGATCATTGTCCTGTTGCATAACCCTTTTTGATCCAACTTTTAGATGTTGGACAGATCGCTTCACATTCAAATCTCTATACTTTAATACAGAGACAGTGTTGGGAAAGTTACTTTTAAAATGTATTCCACTACAGATTACAGAATACATGCCCCAAAATGTATTTTGTAACGTATTCTGTTACGTTACTTAATGAGAGTAACGTATTCTGAATACTTTGGATTACTTAATATATTATCATTATATTAGTATTTTACAACTACATGAATGTACTCTTGCTGTGTGATTTATTACTATTACTGAAGGTTATTCGCCATAACAATACCAACTACATTTTTTAATCTTAATATAAAATGAATAACAGTAGGTGGACATTAGGTAAGGCTGCACTTTTTGCAGCGATCTCGTATAGAAAACGATTCCGCGCGTATATAAAACAGGTCCGCGGCTCCGAACCATAGTAAAGGCACCTCTGGCTAATACGTTGGGTACTGTGTCGGGCTCGTAGCTGAAAACTAGCTTTACTTTGTTATCTGGGTCAGCTTTGCTAGCAAGAGACAGAGAGAGAGGCGTTGAAAGACTGCTCTAACTGAACTTATTGTTTTGGAGGAAAAACAATTCATAAGGCTATGCCCTGCTAACCTACCTCAACAGCATAGCCTTATGAAACAGGAAAAGACCGCCATGTAATCCATTTATTTCAACAATTAACTGTATTCTGAATACCACCTTTTTAAATGGTAACTGTAAAGGAATACAGTTTTTATTTTGTATTTTTTTGTACATATTTTGTATTTTAAATACGTATTCTGTTACTCCCCAACACTGTATAGAGAGGAGTTAATTAGACTCCAGTTCTGCAAATATGCCTCCGTGCCTTACAGTAACTGACCTCGGACTCAGTGTCCTGAGACATCCACTCCTGGAAGGATTGGCAACAATCTTGAATGTTTTCCACTTGCGAATAATCTTTCTAGCTGTAGAATGGCAGACGTCAGATTGTTTGGAAATGGCTGTATAAACTTTCCCAGACTGATGGACACCAACAGTTGTTTCTCCAAGAACATTGCTGATGTTCCGATGCATTTACTAGCACATCCATTTCATTTTGGCAGTTTTGGTCCTCCATACCTGTTATATTTTATGATCATTTAGACATGAAGAACTATCTTCAAACAAGAAAAATGATAGGTGCTCAGTCCGCGTACTTGGAGGTGCATACATTTCACTTTACTTGTTTTGCTGCTGCTGACAGATGTAGTGGCTGCTGCAATCAAGAGGGCGTCACCTGCAGAAACACAACTACTGAATATGTCAATAAAACTGTAAGTGATCACATCTCAGAAGACTAAGAGATTTTCTTTTCAGTTATCCTTTAATTACACCACGATTTGTCATCAGTCAGTCAGTGAAACCTGCATATTTGTGATTATGTGTGTGTATTTTTATATTATTAGGTCCTCAGTGTAATCCCATTCAAGTTTGTACCAGAACCTGTGCTAGTAAAAGTTGCGAACCATACAGAGTGCAAGTGTTTGGAGCCTGCAATAATACGACGGAACGCTCAACCTCACAGGGGCAATGGGTGAGTCTCAAACCCCACTCGTGTCTCTCAGCTGAATCTGTTTGATCTTTTGTTTTCCTCTTTTTCAAGTGATTTTGTTTGTTTGCAGCTGTGCTTTGGGCCAGCTGTCACAGGCAGAGGACTCCAAGAGACTGTGTGCCAGTGGATTCATTTGGGACTGTTCGTCTGAAAGATGCATACCTTACCCTTCCAGTACACCGGGTGCGTGTATGCAAACATGTTCCTGTCGTTTCAAATAGTTCCATTGTTAGGATCAAATGTGTGGCTGTGAGCAACAGACGGGACTGGCATGAGATCCCACCTTACAAGGTCTAATTCTCTGTTTGTGTGAACTAGTACTTCAACATCGAATCTAAAAAACTTGGGACACTGTAAAATGCAAATAAAGGCAGAATGTGATGATTTGCAAATTTTCCAAACCCATATTTTCACAGCACAGACAACCTATCAAATGTTTAAACTGAGAACAACTTTTAAACATACATAAAATACATAAATACATAAAAAGTTTAAATTATTTTGAAATTGATGCAGTAGCACATCACAAAAAAATGGGAACACAACCATGTCTGTTTAGCGTCCATTCTTCTTTTAACAACAGTCTGCAAAGGTCATTAAAGTGATGAGTTCAGCTGATGGATATTTGGGAGAGGAATGATGTCAATGGGAGCATATGTGGATCTTAAAAGTACATTTCAGATGTGCAAACTGACAATTCCTGAGGCACTAATGCACAGATACACCAGCAGAGATGGAGGCTTTTGAAATGAGCACTGATAACAATCCGGATGGATTAGCTAATATTTTCTTAAAATAACTCATTTTTAAACTCAGTTTAAATATTTGATATGTTTTTTGTGCTCTTTTGTGAATAAAATCTGGGTTATTTATTATTAAGATTTTATTTACATTTTACACATAATTCCAGTTTTTTAAATCAAAGTTGTAAATTCATTTTTCAGCAAGGTGATTATCAAAGTATAACCCTGTGACAATACAGTGATTCAGCTAATTGTGTCGTACTTTGCTTGTGCTCTAAAATTACCTCATTATTTTGTCTTTCGTAGAGCTTCCGCTCAGTTCGTGGATGCCAGATTGTGAGATAGACGTGGAACGCTGTGACTGTCTTCCTAGAACTGAGCCAACACTCCAGTCAAGAACCTCCCATCGCTGTCAAGTGAACTCCTCTATCTGTGCCCACAAGCATCAACGCTTTGACGAGGCATCATGCAGGTAGACCAGGGAGGGACCTTAACAGTATGCAAATTAGTCTGGGACATCTCTGTTCAGGTTTGATCTATAAGGGAAGTTATCAACAGGCACTCGTGGGAGAATTTAGCCTCCCAGAAAGCTTCATTGGATAATAATTTTACATTTCAGTCACAGTTTCCTTGGGTTCAGGCAATAAAAATAATTGGTTTGGGGAATGATTATAGTTTGGTTTAAAATGGCCCGTTTGATTAGATCTTATTGGGAATTGCTTACAGAAAACCTTGAGGGCAAATGTACTTACCGCTAACCAAAATGCTTCTGTTCAGCAAAAAATATCCCCCCATTTTCCAGCAAGCGAGCAGATTCACATCGGCAGCAGCCATCTTTATCACTGCCACAGTGATTAGCCCAGTATGGGCAAAGATGGGTGAGAGTTTGTTTGAGCCGAAATGATGTGCCACAGCAAATGGCACATGTCTCCAAGGCTTGTCTGACTAATGATGGGTTTTTCAGATATACTAATCTGCAATGGAAAGTATCATTACCCATATAACAAGCCAGTCTTCAAACAGAAAATACAGAAATTTTGAGATGAAGATGACTAAAACACAAGAGAGATGCTGTATAAAGTAAAACGTTATTCTTAGCAGCTATTTATGCAGGATGAATGTCAACATCCACTCCTGCTGAGTGCAGGTTCATGCAGGGTGAAGGAGGCGTGAACTAAACGACTCCTCTTGTCTTCACAGATGCAGATGGCCCAAGTAGACGTCCACTGTGGAATAAACTACAACGACCTTCCCTCCAAGGATGTTTGGAGGCAGAGAAAAAAGACTTATAATTTATTTACAGTCCTATTTATGCAGATCACTTTAACTAATTATATTAGCTCACATGACCATGTTAATTGATGTTTAACATGCTTAATTTTGTTTTAATCAATGTGTAAAATTGAAGATTTGTACATTTGTTTTATGCACTGAATAGTTTATATTAAAAGACTATTTTTATAATTTGAACTTAATGTTTGGACTGTTTCATAAGTAACTAAAAAGTGTTTTGTTCCTTTTAGGTACTGGTTAATTTTCCCTATTGAAAATAAAGACTGATATAACCAGGAATTACAAGTTGCCCCTGCAAAATAAGACAACCTCAGCTTGTCTTAGATATCTATTTGAAATGTTTTTTAAACATGTCACTCTTAAAAAATGCAGTCATACAGTCAGCAACACCCACTGAGTCAAGGGTTGTTATTTCAGATGCATGTTTAAATCCCGACTATCTTGTTCCTTTGACTTTAGTTCATGTTTTTAAATATTTTTAAATATTCAGTCAAAAATAATTAATTAAAAAAATATTCTGTGTTAATTTTTTGTTTTAATGTCAGCATAGCCATGTATTAATCTGTAAAATAAAACAGAAAGCATTTGTCATATAGTGTGGGAAATGTAAATTGTGACTGCTGAACCCTGTAATTAGTTAAATGCAGGGCCCCTGCATGATGACCCAAGAAGTTTCAAACTTAAACGCACATGAATATGTTTGGCCTGTGAGTTCAAAAGCCCTTCTCTTAACTGCTATAACACAGTGGTTCCCAAAAACATCACTACTTCCACGTCTAATTGTCTGTAATGGAGGTGGAGTAAACCGGATCCACCTTGGCAAAACACTGATCCTGCCAATATTTGTTCGCTCGGTTCAAATCGCAGACAAACAGTATCCCACAGTTGTTTTTAAACCCATTTTGCACAGAGAGACATTTTTTGAAAAATATATTGATAGCAATGTTGAATATTCTTACACAGTAAAAACAAAACAAAACAAAAACAACTATACGTAAAATAATTAAAGATGTTTGTTTTTCTGCTTTTTCAAAAAAAGGTAGTGGTTTATTTAATTGCAACCTGTACTCTATTGCAGTTAACTTTTATTTTTTTAATTGTTTACAAAAGGTTTGAGGTGTGGAATAAACTGCAATGGAGTTTGAAAACAAAATATGGGTGTGTGTGGTTGGAGGACGTGGGGGGCCTAGCAAAAAAGGTTTGGGAACCACTGCTATAACATAGCTTGCCAGTTTGACATCATACAGTGAGGATTATATCAGGAGTTTATGTTTTTGCAAATGCATTTTTGAATGAGCCCTTGGTTATACTCCTCTGACAGCCAAGTCTGCTGCTCCATGAGTTCAAGGCCTTGATGCTATTCATTTGCCAATAACTCGTGTAAATATATCGATTAAATTCAAGACATTAAAGCAGAATGCTGGATGTATATGGACCTGCCACCAACAGCAAAATGCACATTCATAAGAAAGACAAGCTTCTGAGCAGTAGTAGAATATAAACACAAAGGTCAGGCTTAAAAAAGAAAACTGCAACTGAAAAAAAGAAAGCAATATTCCCAGGAACGTCAGTGGCAGCAGACGTACAGATTCAAAGACACCTGCTAGTGCTAAAACTGGGAGCTGTGCTTCACCCAGCCCTGATAAAAAGCAGGTGTTTCACTCCTTATTAAAATCTGCAGATTCTGTCAAGCACAGAGCAACAGTGTGTAATCCAGTAGTCATTTCATTTAAGCAGTGCTGTGCCCTGTTTGGCTGTTTGCAGATCTTTTGAGGTTTTATGATCTGCTGCTCATATTACATTGTATTTAATCCCATCAGATAGAGACATTGTAAAATTCAAGGAACACTTTGGTGCACAGAGCCATTGATGGTGAATTTATTCTTTAATTAGTGCGATTAACTGTGAAAGGTGCATGCCGCACCTTTAAGGAGGTAAGTGAGTCATACTGATTTTAAAGATAAGATCTCCCCTTTTCTACTGGAAAGAGTACTCTTGCATTGTCAGCTATGGAGATTTCAATAAGCTGAGCTGTGGGCAAAAGGTGAGAAAGTTCCCTATCTGCATGAAGTGATGAACAAAATATTTGACTTCAGCATAAAAATGTCCCAAGCAGGAGAATTTAACATGATAATACCCACTGAATGAAGACTTCCTGGTCCTGGTTCTTCTTGGTACCTGGCGAACATGTTAAATTACTCTACAGCATAGGTGTCAAACTCTGGCCCGCGGGCCAAATTTGACCCGCAGCTGGCCTACTGGTATTATACAGCTAATATATATATATTGTTTAGTATTAAGCTTTGCTTGTTCCATATTCAGTTTTCCAGCAAAACTTATTTGAGTCCATAAGAAAAGATTCATTCTTATATCTGGAGGAAGTTTTTTTTTTCAATAAATATTACTGTTAGCCCGCGACTTTGTTCCAGTTTTGAATTTTGGCCCACTGTGTATTTGAGTTTGACACCCCTGCTCTACAGCGTACATCGGAAGCATTTGCACGGATGAAACGTGACATAATCAGAATCTGCATATCAGTGGAAGATTGAATCAAAAGCAAGCCTTGGAATCTTTGCTTATAAGTAGAGACTGCCAAGGCACTCTTACCCTGCTGACATGCTGTGCCACTGCTTAGAGCAGTAAGACCATTTGGAGCCACAGCACATATTTCACATAAGAAAAATCACACAGCACACCACCAAACCAAAATGTCACAAAAAACAAATTGATAATTTTTCCCCACGCACCAGACATAGTGGAGTTGGCTCGGTTTGTCCCCAGTATACCTTTTTTGCTTTCTTCTGACCACTATGCTAGGGCCTTCATATGGGTCTGAGTTTTCTCCAGGATCCAGCTCAGACTGACTACTCTTTCTTTTCAAATGTTTATCTATTGCTAATAGGTTTTGTAACACAGTATGACTATTATGTAATTTCTTCTTTATCTTCTTCTTTTTTACTGGAAGTTGGCAACCCATTTAATTAAAGCAGGTAGTTGTACTGCCCTCTAGTGGAAAAGAATGTAATTGTTCTACCCGTTACGCTGATTGCTTAGAGTACTAACCAGGTGGATCCAGATAATCTTCCACGGCGCACCTATGTTCCAGGACACAGTAGTTGGGATACACTGACTTAGAGGTTAAAATGAATGTATTAATGGGTGTTTCTAGAAAGAAAACCCAATGCTGTCTCCAGGAAACCTGAAGCTTGTTTTCTAACGAAGCAAGAACAAGAACTTCACTTCAAAACAGCTTTTTTGTGTCCTTGAGCAGCTGCTGAGACAACAGCTCAATAACTGCACTTGAAAAAAGGTTGTTCATTCACAACCCCAATGCAAACTGACAGCTTAATCAATTTTGCAAAGAATGAGGTGATTGCTCATGTGCTATGTGTCAGAGGCCTGTCCTCACTCGAGACTGAAACTGCTGCATCTACTGAATGCTGGTTTGGGGAAAGTGAATTTAACTGCAAAAAATAATAATAATTGTGTATTGTATTTGTGTCTTTAATTTAGATAACCTTGTAGAAATTTACCCGTGACATCCATTTTTCCATTGTTGATGACTGTCATATAAATAAACATCTCCATTTGTGTGATATTTGACATACTGTCTGTTATCTGACGTCCTATATATGTGCATCCAGATAACCTCCATCATCTCTAACAGTGTTTAAATTAATCAGACAGAAAACAAACACAACTTCTCATTTGTAAATGTGGTTATTTATGTGTTACTGTTGTTGTTCAGCGGATGTATTGATTTTCAGTCGTGCACACCAGTTTTGTCTCCTACATGTTTTAGGCAGCGTCAGAATTGATTTTGCACTCATCACAAAGAGTCAAAATGCCACGATGTTTGAATGTCATCGCGTCTCACAGTTCAGGGAAACGAATTCATAAAGGTCAGTTCAGCTACACAGAGTTTTGTCTCCCCCTTGCTGCAGAATTTGAGCGATGACTTTTTCCTCACTCATCTGTTTGAATTGCAGAGAAACATAATTGGAAACAGCTATTTTTGCACTTTTACAAGCAAGCATTAATTCACCAATTTTCTGCTAACTGAAGCCATTAAAATCCATTAATTCTTACTTCTCGAAAATATTAAATGGATATGAGAGAAGTATAGAAATTTCATATCATGAAGAACTTAAAGCTACAACACTGAAAAAAATGACAGTGATGATTTCATTTCGACTAAAATGATGTGAATATTTTTTGTGACATTATTATGCATTATTTTATCTGAAATTTGAGCAGATTTCTTGAACTAATTCAAACTTCTATCTTCTGTTCTTCCAACATTTTGGGCACAACAACCACTTATGTAAAAGATTGAATGTGTAAGTATTCATTGTAGCAATGCAGAACTACAGTATTCTATATACATACTCATTTCAATTATACCTAAACTTAACTTTTAAACTCAAATAAAAAAATTTTTTTTTTAAAAAACAAAATTTAGGGTCTAAGGAGAAAAAACCGAGTTAGCTGGTCAGAAACAGGCGCACTGCAAAATCTATTTGAAAAACTAAGTACAATTTGCCTAAGGTGACTAAGTTAGATCAACTTATTCATTTTAGGGATGTCAGTTTATTCAATCTTTTATCTTACCTGAAGCTCAAGGTGTTCAGCCATATATAAGACTCACATCACCGGCCAAAAGAAGGGATTGGTGCTACATCATTGACTCCCTGAGGTGAACAAAGTGAAAATGACTAAATAAAGCGCTGTTGTTTAAAAGATTCAAGATTCAAGATATGGTGCATTAAGTGGAAATAATCTGTAATTTTGTTACAGTGTAGCACATTGTTGAACAGAGAAAGGTTTTTGCTTCTGCATGAATGATCTTTCTTTCAGAGAGTCGGAGCATCACAGTATTTCTTCATTTCTTTAACCTTTTCATTAATTTACTGGGTCCGATACAGTACAGAGGTGAGCAGTAGACATTGTGATATTTTAAAAGTTAAGTCACATTTTAAAGATTGGTTACTGGATTTGTGTCACTGATCGATCAGTCAACTATCAGGTAAAAATGTACATGGAATTTGAAAATGTGTCACTCTTTTGTTACAGGAGGACTAAAGGAGTGAGTTCATCAGACACAGTTCATGTTAAAGGATACTGACATCAAGTCAGACAAAAAGGAAACATGATGACATTTGACAGTTTTCACATGTCAAATGCTTGTCTTCTAACACTTAACTATAACAAGGTGGCCAGCCACATAGATCGATACAGATTTCAGTGAACGGATGTCACACCTACACAAACGCAGACCTTGAAGCTGAGTGAAAAGTGTGACGAGTTCAGGAGAACTCAAAGTGTTCTTCAGGCTCTGTTCATAAATCGACACTCTTAAAACAAAAGAAGAAGAGGAAGATGGAAAAATGAAAAGAAAAAATATAAGTTAGCTTGAGAATGAGTTGTCACTAGATCACAGTAGTAGTGCGCAAACACTACATCAGACCTGTTACCACTGATACTGTGATGAGACTTCAGTAAAGAGTAGATGAATAAGCAGATGCATCTCTCCTTTGTCTTTTCCTATTTCTTAAGGACATGACTTTCAGATACTGTTCATCTGCTGCAGATAGTTTTTCAGGCCTTACCATTCTTCTTTTCCCCTCCATTTGCCTATTTCCTTAAAGTTTTTATGAACATGCTGCAAGCTATGATGGGATATGCCAAGTCTTCAGATAATAGCACTTAGATGCCTTTTTATGCTTGAATAATTCATAGGTCGGTGTTAAGTGGCTTAAGAAACGAACAACAAAACCTTCGGTCATATACAAGGACGAGAATTAAAATGAGTGAAAAATCAGCCAAAACTTCGAAAGACTTTCCGAAAGCCTAGAGAACGATTGCTCGGGATCATTTTTTAAAAAGCTGCAAGAAAGTGTGACTCTTTGAGAGCAAAATATAAGGCAATGAGACATACTTTTGCACAGGCATGTATGAGGAGGACAGACGTGACCGTGCAGATGACGAAAAGAGCTTTCAGAGGTGGTTAATTTGCCAAAATAAACTTTTCACTAAACTATTATAAACTGTTTATTAAAGCATGTCTCGATGTGGTCAGCATCTTGGGAGAGCCATGCACACTAAAACACCAAGATTCATATTTTCAGGCTTGAAAAAACCATGTGGAAATTTAACTGCAGTTAGATTTTTTTTAAGCTTGTAAACCCAGTTTTTCTACATTCAGTGAGAACAGGAGTGAAAGCCAGTGGTTGAATTACAGTTAAAATTTGTACCAAGTTAATTGAATTGCATTACTTAAACTTAACCAGAGCGCAGCGGTAACTAAAAAATGAACAGAAATCATTTTGATGGTGAAGAAAACCCCTTGTAAGACTGCACAGCTCATTAAGATGCAGGCTGTTCTGCAGGATTTAGATGCACATTTCCAGATGAACAATCAACAGAAACAAAGCTAACAGAGTAAAAACCGCAGGGGAAAAAACAGGAACAGGAACAGCTCATGGCCCAGACCATGCCTCCTTATCTGCCAAACATGGTGGTCTATTTACACTTTGGACACATTGTATACAGCTGCAAATGGAACAGACACGCTGGAATTTATTGATAATTTCACTGCTTACAGAAGCAGCAAGTCAAACAGCAACAGAGGAACAGGAGGAGATGCTGGGAAGACATCTCACCATTTGGCAGAACATTTAACATACAACAAATAACCCGAGAGCTTTCTAGGGGAGCCTCCAGATCGTAAATGAAAGTGTGTGTCCGGATTTGGTCTGTATCTGACTTTATTTAACTGTTAAAGTTAATAACCTATTTACATTTGAGACTCTTCATCGAATGAGCCTGTCTGTACAGATGACATGTTAAGTAGGGGGTTAAGACCATGCAGGACAGAAATTTGGCAAAGTGCTCAAACCACAACTAAACAAACACTACCCAAACTGAATTATGCACACACGTATTACAACTACAGGCAACATCTTCTCCCACTGTGAAACACCAAATTAGGACATTGGGATGTGACATGCTGATGGTAAATCTAGTTATGTGACAGTACAGAATAATCATGGCCAGTGAGCATGCTGGCGTAGAAAATATGTGGCATATACAGGGTCAACAGGACTAAGGGCTCTGGTTTTGAATGAGTTTTATCCTGTTGTAAGAGAAAAGTGATCAATACATGATAGTCTGACAAATTATATGACGTTTTCGAAATTTAACTTGCCCAAGAAATGCATTTAAATGCAAAATTACATAACAAAAATATCGCTGTGGATTGTGCTGCCAAATACCACAGGTGTGGATTTACATTCACTGTTTACTACTCACGATGCCAACTGAGGCAGTTAATATTTAAAATACATTTCTGAGGGTGAGCATCACAGCTGTTTTTGGTTTTGGTCAAAGTTTTACATATAAATCAGTGGGGCTGCATACGGATTACATAGGATAAGCTTATTTTTAAAAACAAAATAATAGCAAATGCATACAATACTGTTGAATGTGTCAACGTTTCAATAGCTGTTTTCCCGTTTGTGGTACAGTGGTTAAAACATGTAGCTAACACACAAAAGATCCCTGGTTCAAACCAGGAGGAGACGCAAACAACCTCGGGGAGTCACAAGCTAGTATACTTCTACTACCAGACTCAAGCCTGGATAAATGGTCTGCTTCATTCCCTTTGGGAATTAAAGCTTGAGATATTTCTCAAGAAGCAGAACATTTATCCAGGCTTGAGGTTTTTCTCACCTTCTTGTTTCCTTTGGGAAATAAGGGAGAAGACAAAAGTACCAGATATATCCAATTACACAGTGCTGGTGTTGTTTCTAATTCATCATATTAATTAAAATGATTGGCCAACTAATCAGTCATGTTGCTGATGACACAGCAACATGAAACAAGGGAAATAAGAGAGAGAGGAAAAAACTCTTTTGTTCCTCTCCTCTATATAAAAAAGCAAGTCCACTAAGTCTGTAGGAAATGAAAAGGTCACATTTTCACTAGGGACCGTTTCTTTGTCAATAAAAGAACAGGACACTGTTGAATTATTAGTTCAAGATTTGCTTTTGTTGAATTCTGGTGTCTTTAAGCTAACTTTGCCCACGTATTCTCCTTTTCAGTTTTTCATTTCCACTGTCACCAAGTGTTTGCTCACAGGAGCTAAACTGATTGTTGGGGTTTTCCTTCTAGTATTGCAGGGTCGTTACCCAGCAATGCAAACCGCTTTGAGATGTTGTACTGTTGTGAATTGGCCCTGTAAAATTAAAAATGAGTTGCACTGAATAACTGTTCGCTTCCTATAACAGTTATAGAAAACATTAATATATTGTGTAAATTTCTTATTTAAGGAAAATGATTATCCTACGGTGGCCCTGAGAGGCCAAACGGACTGCAACTTAAGAAAACACCAGCAATAAGAAAAACGCTGCAAAAGCACACAAAACACAACGGAAATAGGAAAAAACAGATTTCCAAAAGCACAAGGGAAGTGTTTCTGGGGAGACAATAACCCAACAGACCAGTTGCAGGAACCAAAATATGCTAAGAATTGCACTGGGAGACACTTAAAAGAAGTGAAGGATTTATCAGTTTTGTGAGGAAAGAAAATATGAGAGGTAAGTGTGTTAGCCTAACTATTAGCCTAAAAATCCGTCATCAGTATTATATGAATCATGATAAAACACTGCTACGGGCCATTCAATCCCTATACAACCGTTGCAAGAGCTTGGTTCGCATTGCCGGCAATAAGTCGGACTCGTTCCCGGTGGGTGATGGGCTCCGCCAGGGCTGCCCTTTGTCTCCGGTTCTGTTCATAATTTTTATGGACAGGATTTCTAGGCGCAGCCAAGTGGCAGAGGGCTTTCGCTTTGGTGGCCTCAGAATCTCATCTCTGATTTTTGCGGATGATGTGGTTCTGTTGGCTTCATCGGGTGAGGGCCTCCAGCTCGCACTGGAACGGTTCGCAGCCGAGTGTGACGCAGCGGGAATGAGGATCAGCACCTCCAAATCTGAGGCCATGGTTCTCAGCCGGAAAAGGGTGGAGTGCCCACTCCGGGTCGGGGATGAGTTCCTGCCCCAAGTGGAGGAGTTCAAGTATCTCGGGGTCTTGTTCGCGAGTGATGGGAGAAGGGAGCCGGAGATCGACAGACGGATTGGGGCTGCAGCTGCAGTAATGCGGACGCTGCACCGGTCCGTCGTGGTGAAGAGGGAGCTGAGTGTAAAAGCGAAGCTCTCAATTTACCGGTCGATCTACGTCCCTACCCTCACCTATGGCCACGAGCTGTGGGTAGTGACCGAAAGAACGAGATCGCGGATACAAGCGGCGGAAATGAGCTTCCTCCGAAGGGTGGCTGACCTCTCCCTTAGAGATAGGGTGAGAAGTTCGGCCATCCGGGAGGGGCTCAGAGTAGAGCAGCTGCTGCTCCACATCGAAAGGAGCCAGCTGAGGTGGTTCGGGCATCTGGCAAGGATGCCCCCTGGGCGCCTCCTGGGCGAGGTGTTCCAGGCATGTCCCACCGGGAGGAGGCCCCGGGGCAGACCCAGGACACGCTGGAGAGATTATATCTCTCGGCTGGCCTGGGAACGCCTTGGTATTCCCCCGGACAAGCTGGAGGAGGTGGCTGGGGAGAGGGAGGTCTGGACCTCTTTGCTTAGGCTGCTACCCCCGCGACCCGACCTCGGATAAGCGGATGAAGATGGATGGATGGATGGATGGATGATAAAACACACCTACCATGTTTTGGGTTCCTGCAACTGGTCCGTCGGTTTATTGTCTCCCCAGAAACACTTTCCTTGTGTTTTTTTCTATTTCTGTTGTGTTTTTTTGTGACAGTTAACAGTTAACAAAGACAAATATTACACACCGCAAAAGATTCAAGGACATCAACAAAAGATTGATTGAATTGACTGTGTAGATGTGTAATGTTTTTCGAGAAGACATCACTCTTTGGGCTTATTGTATCATGTGGAGAACTGAAGCCACAAGAAAACCACACAAACATATGTTACATGCATGATGCAGTTCACTTTCACGCTCACACACAGTCCTCCTGTCCGAGCTGCCTACCATTAATGACAGTCATAGAGTGATTTGAGCTGCGGACAGAAGTCACACGTGTACTGTAATGTATCGGGCTCTGTGAGTGTTTGATGATGATGCGACAGCAACAGCACAGGTGCTGGTTGAACTGCTTCTTGAAGGACTTGCTCAGCAGATAGAGGGCAAAGGGGTTCAGGCAGGAGTTGGTGAAGGCCAGGATACGAGCTACAACGCTGCAGACGAAATGAAGCAACGAGGTGTCCACCTGGCAGGCAAGAAAGAGATTAAAAGATTAGATTTGAGGTATCTAAAAATATTTTTTAAAAAACCTAAATTCATCTGACTTGACTCTTTTTAAAAAGATCTACTTTATGTGAGCCAACAGGAACAGATTTCTCATACACTCCAAAACAACAATTTCTATTTAAATAGCATATTTTAAATCAAAAAGCGCTGACGGCATTTTCAGATCAGGGATGGAACCAAAATTAATAAATCAATGGATATATCAGATAACTTTGTGCAGAATAGATTTTTTTAAAAAGTTGAGATATGTTCCACTTACAATACGCAAAAAGACAGAAACAAATAAACTGATTTGCACTGTTACAACTCATCCACCTAACACACAGTGTGTTAGATGGATGAGTTGTAACAGTGCAAATACTGCAATAGCTACACTCGTTTTGCACATGCTCTTCCTTGTTATTCAGATATTTATTAGTAAGTGACTTTTAAATATAGATAGATAGATAGATAGATAGATAGATAGATAGATAGATAGATAGATAGATAGATAGATAGATAGATAGATAGATAGATAGATATTTCTTACTTCTTGTATTGTCTATTTTTGTTACTGTTTGTACTGGAGCACTGTAACCAACAATATTTCTCCTAGGGATCAATAAAGTATTCTGATTCTGATAAAAAATAATAATAATAATATTTGCCTACCTGAGAGTAGTGATAGGAGCGGTATAAGTATATAACGTGACTGGGTAGCCAGCATAGTGCAAACAGACCAACAAACACCAGCACTGTCTTGGCCAAGCGTTTTCTTGATTCAATCTGCTGTTCACATACAAAAAACAAAATGTTTAGATTAATTCAGATTTTGAGGACCATTACAAACATTTACAGGGGAAATATATGGTACATTTTAAAAGACTACAAACATGGTAGAAATACATTTTTTTCCAGTATGGAGAATTATTCCCCTAACTTTTTGTTTTGACTGTTTTTGTTTCCTTGGTAGCGTAATAAAGACAAGAGACAAGCAACGATCATTTTTAAGTTGACAGTAAATTTCTAGTGGGGATTCATGTCATAAGAATAACCCAAACTGATCTATAGCTTGCCAAGTAACAAATTTAACACTAGCCTGTCGTCTTGCATGCACATTTCCCTCCACTGGCAGGTTGCAGGTGCTCCTCATCAGGCTCTGAGCGATGAAACTGTAGTACACAGATATGACCAGCAGTGGTATTATGTAGAAAATGAGGAAAGAGGCCATGGAGTGAATCTGAGGGTGTAGTTCAACTCCATGGGGATAAGGAGCACAGGTAACAAAACTCTCATTAGTGGAGGTGATGTTGAAGGTGTGGAGGTCAGAGAACACAGCCTCAGGTATTGCCAGGATCAGGGACAAGACCCAGATAAGCAATGCTTGCAGGATAATGCTGGTAGTGGAGGTTGATGTTTGAACATCCAAGGGTCTTACAATGGCCCTGTACCTAAAAGACACAGACAGAGGTAAATTAAACACACACACATGCACGCGCAGTTAGACAAGGAGACAAACAGACCTTGTGTGTTCTGTAGAGGCATGCAAGGCAGTCAGTGCTTTCTAAGTGAAATCTAAAAGTAGACATTAATTAAACCTACCACATCCTTGCATCTAAAACAGGGTTTTGTCCCATAGAGGATCTCCCATTGCCTGTTTCCATCAAATTACGTTTCACGTTATTTCCATCTTATTGACCAGTGTTCCTTAATAGTGACTGACTCAGACCAGTTTGGAATCTACAGCTTCTGTTGTTTTCAAAGGTGTGTTCCTGTCCCATTAACAGTCTGGAGCTGGGAAAACTCAGAGGTCAGCAGCTTTTTTTCCCTTGTTATTTGCATACGGTGAATGAATCTCTTGTCTTTGACTGTTTATGCTCTCAATGGTTTGAGACACATGCTTCAGATGCTACCAGTACATTCGATGGGCATTATCATAATCAGCACCATAGATATCAGCCTGCTCTTGCACGCAAGTGCAGATGTGACATTACCATCTTTAAAGCTGAGATTTCTCTTTCTGAAAAATGCAGTGTGAACAAACTTTCTATGTAAAATCCTTTAACATTGTTTATTTAGAGAGGAGTGGAGAAAAGAGGTCTAGGAAATGTGCAGCAAAATGAATTGATTGTCCTCGCATACTTACATTCAAACATGTAAACAATCGTGTTTCTTGTCAAAGATACGTTTAAGGTATTTTTTTCCTCTATCAGGTTTAGGATTGCATTATAGGCTATTCAGATAACAAACTCTTGAAGCACAGGATGCACAGGAACATTATAGGTGCAGCATTTATGTTTTTCACCAAAAGCCGAAACTTAGAACATCTTTTGCTTTACGAAGCTGTACCAGTGATTGTTATAGCAAAAGTTTCCTAATTCTAACTAATACATTTATAGCAAATAATTATGATTGTGTAGCTATTGATTGCATTTATAGCTTTGCACGTGGCAACAGACCAGAGCAGAAGCTCTGTCATGCGTAATTTTCCGAGGATCGATACACAGGTAAATATCTACTTAGACATTAAGTTTTTACGTCCTGTGGTTTCAATAGAAGACATACAGTCGTTTAACTTCTTTATGGATGCTGCTTTAAGTTATCCTTAGTTATGATGAGTTACACTGGTAAAAACCTACCTGTCAGCGGACAGGGCTGTGAGAGTGAACACAGAAACCCCAACCGAGGTGAGCTGGATGAAGGGGATGACTTTACAGCCCAGTCTGCCGAACAGCCACTCCTCTGACAGGTAGCGGCTGGCATCCACCGGAGCGCAGGTCACCAGCAGTAAAACATCCCCGAGCGCAAGACTCGACATGAAGAGATTCGGCACATTTCGGACGGATTTGGCAGAGCAAAACGTCTTGATGAGTGTGATGTTGCCGATTAGCCCCAACACAATGATTACACCGTAAACAGAAGCGATGGCTACACCGGTGTACAACATCGTCTGCGCCGGGGTTGGAGGAGAAATGAGGCTGCGCGACGCGTTTGTATGCTGATGCTCCATCTCCCCCACCGTCAAGCCAACGGACTGTTCCAGAGATAATTTGGGATAAATGTTTAAACTCTGAGATATGACAACACGTCCTTTCAGGGTTTCCAAAAAATAAAACAACTGGAGAAGTTATCGTGATATTTTGATGACGTGTGCAGGTCTCAAGCGGCCACCCGGTGCGCTTAGTGGAACTCAAAGTGCACCAATAAAGAGCAATCAATAAGTGTGTCAGTGGTATTTGATTTTAGAGGGAAAGCCTGAAAATGAAACACACAAAAGAAGCAAAAAAAAATCTATTATTTCACAGTTACATTTTTCTCTAAAGGTGGATCAAACTAGAAAGACGTTTTATAATTGTATAACTTTAAGTATCACTAAAATAGTCTTGTCTATGTATTTACTTTATGAAGCACGGAGGGTATGTACTGTAGAAAACATGTAAACAAAGGTCATATTAAGTCTGTTTTTACACTATGGATAGATAGATAGATAGATAGATAGATAGATAGATAGATAGATAGATAGATAGATAGATAGATAGATAGATAGATAGATAGATAGATAGATAGATAGAAAATGTTTTTGTATGTTTGTCACACTAAAATGATCTTCAATTACATTTTGATATTAACAAAGAAAACACAAGTAGACACAAAATGCAGTTTCTAAAGGGAGCTGTTTATTATTATGGGGAAAAATTCTATTCCACCCACACCCCACCTCCTCCCTTATTACGACATGAATTAACTTTTGTGTATCACATCTTTGGAAAGCTGAGTTTAATTTCTTTAGCCACACCCAGGCCTGATAACTGCCACACCTGTTCAAACAAGAAAACATTAAATAGGACCTGCCTGGAAAGTAGAGTTGACCAAAAGATCCTCAAAAGCCAGACACTTGTCAGGAACAAGTGAGAAACAAAGTAACTCAGATCTTTCCCTCTTGAAAAGGTTATAAAGCCATTTCTAAAGCTGGGACTCCAGCGAACCACAGTGAGGGCCATTATCCACACATGGAGAAAACCTGGAACAGCGGTGGACCTTCCCATGACTGGATGGCCAACCAAAATTGCTCCATCAACTACTCATCCAAGAGGTTTTTGACCTCAAGCTGAAGCGCACTTGGGTTCTGCAGAGGGACAATGATCCCAAACACACCAGCAAGGCCACCTCTGAATAGCTTAAGAAAAACAAAATGAAGATGTTGGAGTGGCCTAGCTAAAGTCCTGCACTGAATCAGATTAAGATGCTTTAGCACCGCCTTAAAAAGGTGGCTCATGCTTGAAAACCCTCCAATGTGGCTGAATTACAACAATTCTATAAAGATGAGTGGGCCAAAATTCCTCCACAGCACTATAAAACACTGCCAGAACACTGCCAGATATTGCAAACACTTGATTGCAGGTCTTGCTGCCAAAGGTGGCTCAACCATTTATTAGGTTTATGGGGAAATCATTTTTTCACACAGGGATATTTAGGTTTGGATTTTTTTTCTCCCTAAACATTTTCATTTAGAAACTGCATATTGTGTTTACTTGCGTTATCTTTGTCTCATATTTACATTTTTCTTGATAATCAGAAACATTTAAGTGTGACAAATATAGAAAAAAGGAAATCAGGAAGTGGGCAAACACATTTTCCCACCACTGTGTGCATATAGATCGGGAGAGAGGGAGAAATGTCATACAGCCAAAGATAACTGTTTGACAGGCATAAAAATGTATTTTGGTACCAACAAAAGATCGGCTGAAAAACCTGACAACTTGACATGGTGTGTAGTCTGTGCTTAAAAAGAATGAAGAAACTGGACAAGTGGAGGAGAAAGGTGGCAGGTCTAAAAAAAGAAAATCCAGCATCGAGCTGCATCAGGCTGTTCAGTTGATTCATCCACTGTTCACGGAAGCCTCATCAGAAATCTCTCAGTCATCCAGGTCATGGTAATCTAAGGAGCTTGGAAATCAGAACCTTAAGGGAGGGACTGAAAATCAGTTGAATCATATGCATACATACATAGAAATAAGGCAAAAATAGAGTTTGTACAGTTCTAACAAGCTTGAAAGTCAATGTATGGTATGACCACCACTATCCTTCATTGTAGCCTGAACTCTATTAGGCAGGCTTTCTTCTGCTTCTTTAAGCAGATGCCGTGTGCTCACAGATTAGCTGCTTGGGTGATTTTTTTCCTGATCTCCTGGAGGCCTTAAATCTGACAATTACCCAGCAGGTTTCTGTAGAAAGTGATGTCTCAATGGACTCTCAGCTGCCACAGCATAATGGAACTTCACGAGCATCAGAGAGAAAAACCAAGGCACACACTCAAGTAGAAAAAATGGTCTGTGAGAGACTGATTACTGCTGATCCACTGAAACATTTATTCAACACCGATTTCACAGAACAATAACAAAGAACCCAGCCAGCATCCGACGTGTCACTGATAAAGAACATATCTAATCTTTGTGTGTGTGTGTGTGTGTGTGTGTGTGTGTGTGTGTGTGTGTGTGTCAAGAAGTGTAAGTTAATATGGTTCAACTGTAATAGCAAATGATGGTAGTGAGGTCTTAAGCCATTATGTGAAGGCGAGATAAAGTCAAGAGAACAAGGACAAAGGGGGATTAGAGCCTGGAGAGAAAACCTGGAGCTGAAAGGATGATCTGGTCCAAATTTGAAAGCACAGGGACATTTACACTTCACAACAGAAAACACATTTATGCAACCCAAAACGGTTTGATTACTTTTCACTCTTTATAAAAATGACTCTGACCTTGTAAAATCATTAATCATTTCACGAGGAAAAGGTTACACAAAGCCTTAAATGTCATGTAAATATCAAGGAAGCAATATTGTGATGCTCTTACAGACATTTACTGTGTGTAATTTTACAGTGGAGGTAGACAGCTCAATAACCTTTTACCACAGCTGCCTGCCAGTTATGTGATACAGCATGAAACGCTGTGCTGAACTTTATGAAACTGCACATAATTCTGCAGGATTTACAGAAATTCGGTCTACAGGGCTTTGGAGTTGACGTCACGCCGCAATGCATTATGGGAGCGCAGCGCCATTTTCGGGGTCTACGAATCAAAACAAACACACTGTGTTGGAACGACGACTACAAGAAAGATGCTTAAAAGCAGCTCAAAAGAGAATGAACTGTATAGAGACCGATTTCATTCAGAGGTGAAGCAGCGGTACTTGCAGAAAATAGCGTACATTGGAAATGTGGACCAGTATGAAATAGGGCCGTGGAGTAGAAACCCTGAAGACCAACCGCTACTGACGTAGCCTGACATATTTTCGTACCTTATCTGTGGAATCAGCGCGTACAAGTCGTCATTCAAGCAAAGGTAAGTCAGCTCGAGTACTGCGAGTGAAATGCGTTTGATTTCCCTGCAAACATTCAGATTAGTGCAGCATAAATTCATTCATGAGGGGAAATTACAGTGAGAACATGTGGAGGCTGTTAGGTGGATAACATAGTGAGTTCAGTGCATTGATGTGACATTCTCCTGAAGGATTGTTATTCTTTATGGTTAAAGAAATTGCACTAATTTATTCATATTTATTATAAATAATCCTAATTAAACATCTTGCTTCCATGTTTGTATCTTGTGTCACTAAAAATACAATTTATTTTAATTTTATATATTGATCAATGACCTGCAGAATCTCCTTATCATATTAAGGGATTCATAATTGTCACTTTATGCTTTCTCCATCTCTAAAGTGATGACATCCTTGCATTACCGGTACATACTTTAGGTTCATTTTCTGAAGGCAGATTTACACTATAACATGCATCGTTCTATAGATGGACACATAAAGAAATGAAAAATTACATGTATGTGCTAACTTTCTAAACACTTTGTTACATTTATGATAAAGTAGATAAAACACATTTACGTCGGCCTTGGCTCATTAGTTCTTGTCTTTAAATGAACTTTGTGTGTGTTTCAGGTCCTGCACTCTCAAAGACTGAATGAACCAGCATTGCAGCCATGGGTCACCGTGAGCATCACAGGGAAGGTTGAAGCCGCCCACTGCACCTGTAAGGCTGGAGTCGCAGAGACCTGCAGCCATGTCGCTGCTCTTCTGTTTAATGTAGAAGCAACAGTGTTGATCCGTGGCACAAGGACTGTTACAGATGAACCTGCATACTGGGTTTTGCTGGGTAATATGACCAAGATACAGCCAGAGGTTGGCCATAAGATAGACTTCTCCTCTTCAGCTGCCCAAAAAAAGGCTCTTGATCAAAACCTAAACAGACCATCTGTAGTGACAGGTAAAAGGAGCCGTCCTCAAAACAGAAAAATCCCACCTGCTACTGTGGAGGAGTTGTCACTGCTATTGGATACTTTGCTGGAACACAGTAAAGCTGTGGGTTGTGGGAATGACCCATAATGTTTTATCTAGGGGTCTACATTTATGCCTGTAGTGCACTGCCGTGTAAATAATTTGCATTTACTGAATATATACTGACTGAGTCCCACTGTTCAAAAGTTGAATAAAGAAACAAACTAATTTTTGCCTCTTTTTTTTTAAAATTGAAACCACCTTATAGAACACCACATCAGTTACAATGTAGAATCCAAGTCATTTATAGTTTACAAATGACAAAATGTTTACACAAAATCATGAGTGTTTACATGACATCACCCACTACTAACATTATTTACTGTATCTTTTGAAAAAATACAGTAATTTTAACAGCACAAGACTTAAGAATATTTAACAGGAGCAGGTTTCATTCTTCCCTGGTTTTATTATCACACTGTTCACCAAAACGCAGCAAACCTCCACCATCTTATCCAGGAGGGTCACCTCTTCACCCTCACATGGAAGAAGTAATCTGATTGGCATGGTGGTATGTTTGCAGCAGGTCCCTTGTGTAGCGCTGGAACCCAGTCACGATGTTTCATCCATTTCATCGGCTGGTTTGCTGCAATAATGCCAAATAATTAGCAACTCTATAAATAGAAGGTAGTTCTGCAAAATCACTCAGTAGGATGTTTGTTCTAATTTGCTATGAGCTCAGAGCGCATAGAAAATAAAAACTAATAGGCTATAAAGAGTGATATGAACATATTTAGAACTTACCGGAATGAAAATGTCTGGAGCACCAACAGATATTTGGAGATGGAAGAGAACTGGAAGAGAACTGGAGCGTGAATGATAAGTAAGTGCCTTGTATTTGTTTGTTCTATGGTTGTAACGTATCATATACTTGCCTATGTACATTGTGTGATGCTTTTATAGAGTTTTCCAGCGGTTTGTGTAGCCACGAGACACTGTATATTCACGCTGATTTGACCAAAATGGCGCTACCCTTGTGAACTGACCTGCCCAAAGTAAAGATGGACTCTATCCCTGTGCAGCAGCCCATTTGTGTCCACCAGGGGGTGGGGTTTAGTCATTTTCGAATTAGACTTTCTGTTCAACCCTTTCTGTATTATTTAGACCAGTTTGGTTGACTTTAAATGTTTGCTAATTGTAATTTCTGTTATTTTACAGAACCACACATACATATACTCACACGAATTCACTTCTGGAGATGTTTTGGATTAAAGGAACCCTAATTATCATTGCTGTGGACCCTCTCTTTCATCATATAAGTCACCTGTGCCTTCTGACCAAGGATAGGAAAATCCTGCTGTAATTTGCCAGTTTATTAAGCACACACATGTCCAGTTCAGGAAGAATGGTCAAAAATTCCCATAAACACTTCTAAACCTTGTGGAACAACTTCCCAGAAGAATTGAAGCTGTTATAGCTGCAAAGTGTGGACCGACATCATATGAATCATCCGATACAATACGTTACAGATTTACAAAGTTAAGAAATAGCACAATGTATACAAATCACTCAATAATAAATATCAAGGACTGACAGAGGTGATTATAAATAAATATCGAGAATATTGACAGGAATATTACTGAGTAGAAAAGAGAGTGTGAAAAAGGTGTATCTATTGCAGTGTTTACAATGTATTAGATGGATGAGTTATACAGGGAGATGGCCACAGGCAGGAATGATTTCCTGTGTTGTTCAGTGAGGCTTTTTGGGAATCTCAGTCTCTCACTAAACGTGCTCCTGTGGCTAGCCAGCATGTCATGGAGTGAGTGGGAGGTGTTATCTAACATTGTCTTTATCTTGGACAACATCTGCCCCTCCGACACGACACTAAGGGAGTCCAGCTCCATCCCCCCAACATTAGTGGCCTTGCAGATCAATTTATTTAGCCTGTTGGCATCTGCGACCCTCAACCTGCTGCACCAGCATGCAACAGCATAGAGGATAGCACCGGCCACAACAGACTCATAGAAAATCCTGAGCATTGCCCAACAGATGTTAAAGGACCTCAGCCGCCTCAGAAAATAGAGACGACTCTGGCTCCTCCTGTAATGTGCAGTGGTGGTTTTAACCCAGTCCAGTTTATTGTCTATGTGTACTCCAAGGTATTTATAGTCCTCCACAGTTTCCACATTAAACCTCCTGGATTGAAACAGGGGTCAAGGTTTTCCTGGTCTTCCTAAAGTCCACAATCAATTTGTTAGTCTTTGCCATGTTGAGCTGTTGCTGATAAGCAAACTGAAGGGGATCCTGATGTGGTCTGACTATGGGTCGGAGCTGGTCCAGGATGAGTCTTTTCAGAGTCTTCGTGATGACCGGGAATCCTGGGGGCCACTGAGACGTGGCATCTTTGGTACAGGGACAAGGCATGATGTCTTCCACAGCACTGGGACCCTCTGGAGACACAGACTCAGCATGAACAGTTTATGAAAGACTCCACAAAGCTGGGGGGCACAGGCCTCGAGGACGCAGGGACTCAGCCCATCTGGTCCAGCAGACTTACATGAGTAGAGTCTCCTCATTTGCCTCTGAACCTAGTCATGAGTGAAAGTGATAGGTGGCTATGTGGAGTGTTATGTGGAGAAAGAAGGAGACACAATGGTGTGGCTCTGGATTTTCAGGCTGACTACTGGTGAAACTGTAGGTGAAACTGTGTGAGATAAAAGTGTATGTCCATATTTAACTGATTTGTAAAACATCGTGTGAGAATACTTTCATGATTATCATCTGCATGTGGTAAAAACACAGATACTGTTGCCACTTCCTCTTGATGAGGAGTGTCTTTGTCTTTTTTTTTTTACTTTGCTAGGGAGCAACAACAGTCAGGTCTCAGCACATTAAAACAGACAAACAGCAAAATAACTCTTACACTCATGACATTCCCAGATGAAATTTAAAAAACTTTTAAAAAGACTGGGAATGCCG
This sequence comes from Haplochromis burtoni, assembly GCF_018398535.1. Classification (NCBI taxonomy): domain Eukaryota; kingdom Metazoa; phylum Chordata; class Actinopteri; order Cichliformes; family Cichlidae; genus Haplochromis; species Haplochromis burtoni. The sequence goes on from NW_024582623.1 coordinate 768,946, forward strand.
TGAGTGTTTCTGTATCAGCTTCTTTATGCGCTGTCACTCACTGTGTGGTTATGAAGATGAAACACTGAATCCGGGTACAGTCAGTGTTGTCGGTTTGAAGGTTTTGTTAAGTCACCCATGTCGTTGTATGCCAGTTAGGTTTTCTGTGACTCGTGAAATGTGCAGATTGAATTTCTGTAATGAAACCCTACAAATTAAGAATGGGATGTCACTCAAGTTTACATGTGTGTGAAGCCAGAGAAGGGAAAAGTTTGGGGAATAGAGTAGCAAGTATACAATGTGGTGATGCTTTTGCAGACATTCAGTGTATAATATTATAGTGAAAATACACACCGCTCTTTTACCACACCTCCTTGCCTGTTATGTGATACAGCATAAAATGCCAACTTTATGAAAACTTCAGGAAATAATTCTACAATATTTACAGAAATTCAATCTGACATTCCCAGTCTTTTTGAAAGTTAAAAATATGTATTTTGCTGAGCAGTGTGAGAAAAATGTTTGTCTTTTTTAATGTGCTGACCTAACTGTTGTTGCTCCCTACCAAGGTTAAAAAAAGACACTCATCATCAAGAGGAAGTGGCAACGGTGCCTTTGGTTTTACCACATGCAGACGATAATAATGAAAGTATTCTCACACTATGTGTTACACATCAGTTAAACATGGGCATACACTTTTATCTGCTCTACTTCCTCAGTCGTGTTTAGATTTTCTGTATTTATCAGCTGTGCAGGTTTTCTGTGCAGTGTTGCTGACTGAGGCTTGTTTTTATTTACCAACTCTTAATTGCAATTTTTAGGATAGTAGATGGTCGGGCAGCAAAAAAAAAAAAAAAAAAGTCAAGCACAAGTGAAAGGCAGGAAGTCACCAAGTACCAGGGAAGGAATAACAAATACCGTGAACATTTTTAAATACGACTTAGAAAATCTCAGAAATGATACTGTGGAAGAAATAAAATGTCAAATCAAAATGTCGAGTTTTAATTCTGTAATATATGTGATTGGCATGTGAGCACTGACACTGAGTTTAATGGGATAGTAAATAAAGAACACCAATATTTTAAGAGTGAAGAAAATGACCCCATCACTAATGTGCAAGAACCTTTCTTTTCTACACTCTGAATTACTTAAGTCGTTGAACACCTTGCCTAATGTTTTGCACCCCTATCTGGCTCCTTAATTCCTTTGCTTCCCAGAGTGCTTGCTTGCTGTAGGGAGTGTTTTTTGTTTTGTTCTTTGGGTTTTTTGTTTGTTTGTTTGCTTGTTTGTTTGTTTTGGGGTGGGGTGGGGTGGGGGGTTCTATCTGAATGTTCATCTGAGGCCTTCTCCACCCCTTTATTTCCACAGCCTGCAGGTTTCACCCTTAGTCTGGACCCTCAATATTTTCTTTCCCAGTTACCTCTTGAGCTCCTTCAGGTTTGGTTTTGCTACATTACACTCAGTGGCAAACACCTCCTTTTTCGACTACTATGCATTTGTAGTTATCAAAGTCAATTCAGTTCAATTCAGTTTTCTTTATATAGCACCAAAATACAAAAACAGTCACCTCGAGATGCTTTATGTTGCAAAGACCCTATAATATAGAGATCAGGTCAGATGATTCCTTGTGAGTAAGCACTTAGTGACAGCAGAAAGGAAAACCGCTGGAAGTTCCAGGCTCAGGCATCTGCTGCAACCGTCTGGTGGTATGGGGAAGACAAAAGACAACGTAGCAAGTTCATCCCCTGTTGTCACCGCGGTCAAGTGAGCCGTCAGTTGTGAGCCGCAGTCAAGCCATCCGCCTCTTTTCAGTCGCATTAATTTTCTTGCGCTTCTACACCGGCATTTACGGCAGCACCTTTTCTCCTTCTTTCCCGATCGAAAGCATAGACCCGCGCACAAGTACACGCGCACACGCACTCACATATTCACGCGCGCGGACTCAGACGTGCACGCATACACTGCTTTGGGACAGCCCAAAGTCTGGTCGCATATTCAAAAATTCATTAAAAATCATCCTGAATAGTTGAGGTCCAACTTTCAACACATTCTTACTCTGGGACACCTACTGTGCCTCTGGGCCAAGTTTCATCCAGATTCACTGTAATATTCCTATGAAATTACAGGAAACTTGTATTCAATGCAATACAGTCAATAGAATTATGACATTTTCAAAAATTCATTAAAGATCATCCTGAATAGTTGAGGTCCAACTTTCAACACATTCCTCCTCTGGGACACTGTACCTCTGGGCCAAGTTTCATCTCAATCTGCTGCATCAATAATTGTTTAATAATAATGGATCAAAAGTGCTGCTGAGAAAGTCATGACAGGGACTATAAAGAGACAGCATATTTCAGCCATATTTGCTTGTCTTCACTGACTTGCTTTGAAATCCAGATTTTAATTTTAGAATATTAGGTGTATGTGGTTCCTACAGAATTTTAAGGTTGAACGGGAATCAGAGTCTTCATCTCTCAGGCCTCTCTTCTGTGGATGCAGCTCACAATATTAATTCAGAAGACAAACACCCATCTCAGCTTTTGAGATTAGCCTTAAAACCCTCAGTTTTGACAAATAATACAGTTATAGTGGATCAGGTGACCCTGAATCTTCCCTTATTTGTGCTGCAATAAGCCTAGGCTCTTGCGGGCTTCCCATGATGTATGAATTATTTCCTTCTTTGCTCGTTCTGTGTTTATACATCTCTCTGCATTTAATCATTAGTTAGTATGTATCTCTTGCTCTCTTGCACAGTGTATATGTTGTCCTGTCTCCTTTTCATCAACCTCAGCCAGTCACAGCAGATGGCTGTCTCTCCTTGAGCCTGTTTCTGCCAGATGTTTCTACTTCTTCAAATGGAGTTTTTCCTTCCCACTCACACTAAATGTTAGCTCATATGGGGTACTTAAATTGTTGGGGTTTTCTTTGTATTATTGTTGTGTTTTTACCCAGCAACATGAAGTGTCTTTAGGCGACTGCTGTTGTGATTTGGTACTAAATACATAATATTTAACTGCTAACACTGGAATTAATTAAATTGTATAAATTCAAATTATGTATTCATTGTGATATACTCCTTGTCTTTTGAAATACTTTATTTTCTGTTTTGGACACCTTTTAAAACAACATTCAATATTACAGGAACAGAAGCTCTTCTATTTCATGAACTACCAAACTTACTGATAGTAACACACACTGCAACTGGGAAACACCAGGGAACACTTAATTAAGGCACAATACACAATATGTAGGTGAATTGATTTAGCCTCTTCACCACATATGACACTGGATACTGTAGCTCCTGTGAAAAATAAGGCCTCAAATCAGAAGTACCTGACTCTGTGGTATAATTCTCAAACACGCAGCCTAAAGCAGATAACTCGTAAGCTGGAAATGGCGTGTCACAAATTTAGAAGATCATAATTTAGCCTGGAGAAACACTTTGCTGCTTTGTGAGAAAGCCCTCCGCAAAGCCAGAATATCTTACTGTTCATCACTGATTGAAGAAAACAAGAAACACCCTAGGTTTCTCTTCAGCACTGTAGCCAGGCTGACAAAAAGTCATCTAGAACTCCATGACTCCTCCGCCAGACTTCTCTTTGCTAATTTCTCATCAGCGTTCAACACTCTGCAGCCTCATATCCTGGCCACTAAACTTTCCACCTGATTTCACCTGGCTGATCAGCTAATCCTGTGGATATTGGACTTTTTGACCAACAGGACTCAGAAAGTTTTGGTCAACAACTCTCTTTCCGGTCTCCGTTCCACCTCCACTGGCTCCCCCCAGGGCTGTGTGCTCTCCCCCCTGCTCTTCATCCTCTACACTGATGACTGCAGATCCACACAGCCCAACTGTCACCTGGTGAAATATGCTGACGACAGAGTTCTCCTGTCACTGCTGTCAGGCCCCTCACAACACCACGGACCCACTCTTCAGGGGGTTGCAACAGGAGTTTGTAGAGTGGTGTGACAGCTCCAACTGAATATGAGCAAAACCAAAGAGATGGTGGTGACCTTCTCCAGTAGGCAGAGGGATCTGGCTGCTTCAGTCATCACCACCATCCACAGGAATCCAGTGGAGGTAGTTGAGGAGTACAAATACCTGGGAACTATCTTTGACAACCTCCTGAAATTCTCTGCCAACACGGAGGAGATTCTCAGGAGGTGCCACCAATGGCTATACTTCCTTAGGAAACAGCAGCACACCAACAGATATCTGTGGATGGTAGAGAACTGAATATCAGCTCGTCTCACAGCTGCTACCCAGGCTAGACGCCTTCTTTTGGTAACATCCATAAGCTCCCTCATGATGCTTCCAGGTGAGGAAACAATGAAAAGAGAGCCCATTTTCAATCTTATTCCTTTGCCGGTAGTGCAATCTAACATTACAACCGACCACACAGCAAGCATTTGTTTGGCCTGCTAATATGGCGCCTCAATGAAAAATCATGGCTACACCCCATCCAGTAAGATCATGCTCCAGAGCCTTATTAACGTACAGATCTAGAAAGAAGACGCTGCATTTTTAACTCTGAGGGAGATGGAGAATGAGCCTATTTCAAAAAAAGTGGAGTGTGTTCCTTTAAGTACTATATTGTATATATTGTCAAAAACTAAAGTGTACATAGCAGTTGTTGTATCTTGTTTACTGTATCACTGACAGATAATTTCAAAGTCAATGAACGCTACATTATTGTGTAATATGAAATACTGTAAGCAAATGAATAAACAGCTTAATTTTTGCTAAACCTTTGACTCTGTTTTGTTTGAATCCAACTGTTTTTTGCAGATGTACATAAAACATGTTGTTACTTTTAGTATTATTATTATTATTATTATTATTATTATTATCATTATTGCACTAAATACATTTTAAATAAAGGATACTTAGATATATGTTCTTCTGTAAGGTTGGAAATGTACGGAGCCCCCCAGGGGACATGGGAGAAAAAAAAATTAGGGAGGAAAAAAAAAAATTAGGGAGGAAAAAAAAAATAAGACGGACTGTATTGCGAGCGCTCGCAAAAGTATTGCGAGATCTCGCAATAAGTATTGCGAGCGCTCGCAAAAGTATTGCGAGATCTCGCAAAAGTTTTAGCCGCATTCTTCGGAGGCCGCCAGCTCGAAGCCGACCGGGAGGTCGAGGCACGATGTGCCGGGAAAGCGGTGTTCCTCCCGGCTGTAGTAGGTCTCGACCTCCCGTTAGCTTCGAGCTAGTGGGTGTCAGATCTCCAAAAACCTCGGAGCTCTTTTGCAAATATGTGATGTCTTGTAAACCGAGCAGGTATCTGACGTTTACACAACTACATTCACGCCTCAAAATATCTTAAAAGTGTATTTTGTGACCCAGAAAGAGTAATATTACAACTAAGTAGCTGCCACCATTGTTGGAGTTTTGCGAGATCTCGCAATACTTTTGCCGAGCGCTCGCAAAAGTCCGTCTTAATTTTTTTTTTCCTCCCTAATTTTTTTTTTTTCCTACCCAATTTTTTTTTCTCCCATGTCCCCTGGGGGGCTCCGTAAATACAACATATATTTACCATATATTTGAAATATATTTTGGCCAGGAAAAATGTTTTTTTTTTTTTTTTACCGTATGGGCATTAATATCTCAGAATCGGACATTTTAAGATGACAACACCCTTGGCTTCAGTTTCTGCGTTGCGCCTTTGCGTGTGTGTTTAGGTGATAGCACCTCGTCAAACCAGTCTGACAAGGAAGCAACCACTGGTGGTGTTGATGGTGGTTTTTTTCCTTGGGAACACACAACCGCCCCGCCTAGTCAGACTGTCTTATGTTTGCTATTCTCTGTCGTTTTAAACGTACCTCGTTTTTCTCATTCTTACAAAATAAAACCGAATGTTCCAAAAGAAACCAAGCTAAATAAAAGAGATACTTAAATACTTAAGTAAAATGTGATTCTTTTCATTTTTTGTGCCCTCCACAAGATGAACTAAAGATTTCGAGGTCCAAATGTCAAAATTTGTCATGTTTAATTTTAAAATGAGACCTGTGGTGTGTTCTGTACTTGAAAAGCCGAATCTAATTAATGAAGTATCCCCGAAAAGGCAGGTATGCTGGAGCAAAGGACAAGCTAAAACTCGTTAGGTGGGCGGAACAGAAACGTCACCTGAACCTTCAAAGGCGACGCGATTGGCAGGGAGCGCTACCCGTCAAGGTTGGGCAGCTGGCGGATCATTCTTTACGGGGCTGTCGGGTTTCGATGCGTGTGTGTTGGTTTCTCATTTTTCTTATAAAGGAAATAAGTAGATACTGAGCCGTCGGTGGGGGTTAGTTTGAACACTAAGTGTTTGCCATGGAGAAGAGGATTTTGTACTGGACGATTCTGTGTATGGGTGAGTATTTTTTTCTTTTAATAAACATCTTTCCTCTGGGCCTCACCGACCTGCCACACCTGTTTGTGCACCGTCAGGGTCGCGTATTAAAAAAGAGGAGCGGGCCCAAGAAGCCCGGAGTCACCATTATTATTGCTGAATGTCTTTTAAAGTACTATTTTTCAGTGCGAGCAAATAAAGTAGAAATGGTTTTCGGAAACCACACAGAATATATCTCTTTCTCTGTCTTTTTCGTTTATCATTTGCATATGAAACTGGCTCCAAAGTTGAGCTGACAGCCAGGAAGTAGTTGTAACATATCCTATGTTTTTTTTTTAAACACAAATGCTCAAGACAATTTCCTACAGTCAGCAGGGGAGTGGGTTGGACCCAAAGAATACAAATGGTTAAATATCAGAACTTACTGTGTTTATAACTGCAAGTGAATAATACTGATCTCTTTGATTTTGTTTTTATGTCCATGACAGTGCTGACAGGTGTCGGTGCCATTGAAGTTACCATGCCCCAAAGTCAGTATGAGTTCGCCAGAGGTGACAACATCACACTGCCCTGCTCCTTTAAATCTGCAATTAACATAAACACTGCCGAAGCAGTTGTCATCACATGGACGGCTTTGGCTCTGGAAGCAAATGTCAAAGATGTTGGTATCTACCTTTAATCTTTGTATTTGTGATCAAAAATCATAAGAACATGTCTTTGTGTTTTTATTACTCTTCTAATCCTGTAATTTTCTAACAGACCACGATCCTCACTTACTACTATCCTATAAAGAAAACTGGCATCACACCCCCCTATAAAGGTCGGGCGTCCCTGGACGTGGATGTCCTGAATGGAAAGGCTAACCTAAAGCTTTCCTCCATCTCACTAGCTGACAACAAAGAGTTTGAGTGTCATGTGCAGATCCCAGATGACGAAGACGGCACCCAAGCTGCCTCCGCACGCTTGGTGGTTCTAGGTAATATATCACATGTTGTGGGCTTCCTCCTACTGTTCAGAGATGTGACTGTTAAGTTAACTGGAAAGTCTATCTGCTACATGTCAGCCCTGCGCAGGGTGTGACTTGCCTTTTTATCCATTACTACTTAGGAGTTTTATAGCAATTCAGTCAAAGAGAAATCACACTATATTTATATTTCTCTTTTTTTAGTGGCTCCCTCTACGCCCGACTGTAAGATCCAGGGAACAGCACAGTACGGCCAGGATATCACCCTAAGCTGTTTGTCAGCAGAAGGGTCTCCACCGCCTACCTATAGCTGGGAACGTCGTAACGTGCAAAATCAGCCTGTTCCTCAACCCCCCAAAACCACTGACAGTAAGCAACACATTGATCCTGGAAAATTAATGTCACATATGAGTACATAAAGTTTTACTAATCATTGCAAGAACCACTGTGGCTATCATAGTGATGCTCCACACTTAACGGTACAAGTGGCCTTACCTTTTGTCACATAGCCACTGTTAGGGGTTTAATATTGAACCACATGGTACTGTTTGATGCTCCCAAATCAGGACTTTTACTTGAACTACAACAACAGTGGCAGCTGTGTTTCATAGTAGAACATTTGAATATTTTCATTCATTGTAACTTTTTAAGTTTTCTTTCTTTCTTTTTGCAATAGCAGCACAAGCCACCACCGTTTCAGAATTGTTTCATAAATATTTACTCTCTGCCGCAGTCTGGTCTCATTTATAAAGCAAGACTTGCTAGGGACTATTTTTGTTTTTAGGAAGTGACAGAGAGGAAAGGCAGTTACACAATGATACTAGCAGACAAACTGCACATCTGACGTCACACCCTGCAATTATTGATTATTGAACATACTATTCAGAAAACTCAGGATTTTATTTTTTCTGCATATGAAATTTTAAAAAAAAGAAGAAGAAGCATGGAGCGGTTATATGTACCTTCAGTATATGTGACTAATTCTTTGTGTTTCAGAGGACGGCATCCTGTCTCTCTATAATATCTCCAAAGATACATCAGGATACTACATCTGCACTTCACGGAACAAGATCCGCTTTGCTACCTGCAACCTCACCCTTGCGGTCATGCCACGTAAGAGAAACATTTAATAGAGAAAAGGCTTTTCTTTTTTGTTGTTGTTCTTGTTATTTGTCTTTTTTAAGTAAATAAATCTTTACTCAAATTATGACGCACACCCCGGTGTTGTTCCCCCTCCTAACATGTCTGTCTTCAACCCTGCAGCATCCCTGAACATTGCTTCCACTCCAGCACTAATTGGTGCAGTTGTCGGTGGCTTGATTCTACTCATCCTCATCATCATCATCTGTTGCTGCTGTTGCAGGAAGAAGAACAAAGATGAGGAATATGAAATGGGGTAACGTTCCATCCTCTTATTAATACAAGCAATCAACACAGAGGCACTCATGCTGACAGAACTGAATATTTTGTGGGATTTTAAGAATACAATCTTTTTTTCATGAAAAAAAAGAACAAAATGTGCACATACCATGTCTGTGGTGTAAAGGGACCTATTCGTATGGCTGTAATCAAAGGAAGTTGCCATTATTCCTGAGCATGCAAGGGACAAAAAACTCCCTTTGTGTTTTTAAATTAACTTCATAGTAAATTAATGATTTTTTTTTTTTTTTTGCACTGTGCCATATGAATTTTGAATTCAACGTCCATATGATTTCTTCATCTGAGCGTCAGAAAAAAAACAACTTCCGTTCGTTAGACAAGCACATTCACAGAACTTTTGTGATTTTTATTCTATTTTTTTCTGTGAGTGAGTATTGGATGCTTTTGACTGCACTGATTGTGTTGTTTCCACTTTCTAGAGTTCATGAGGGGGAGGAGTACCACGACAAGGAGCCGGATAGAAACGGTGAGGGCCGACGTGTTGAAGTCCAGGGGAAGGACAGTTATGAGGACTCGAGTGTAAAGAAGACTGAACGCAATGAGGAAAGAAGTGATCCGGATCGCCGCGACTACGACGACCGCCGCAGCGACTACGACGACCGTCGTGAGCGCTACGATGATGATCGCCGCTACCAAGACCGTCGTCGTGATGACAACCGCTACGATGATCGGGACCGTGATAGACCACCGGTGCCCAACAGTAAGCCCACAAGGAGGGACTACCATGACTAAAGCCTCCAACCTGTAAACAAGTTTCTGTTGTTGTTGTTTTTTTCTTACATACAACCAGATTATCAAATGGTGGCCTAGCTGTTACATAATGGATTGCCAGGAAACTGCAAAATTAGAGCTGAAAGAATAATATGTAATAATTTGTTTGGGAGGAATAGTTTTGTGTCTTAGATTTTTAGGTCTTTTAAAGTAATTTTTCAGATTTTATATATCTGATATATTTGTCCTATGTTACTTTTTGTGTGTCGTACAGTCAGGGAACAGTGAAACGCTTGTCTCTCTGTGTACTGCCCGTTTTATGTGTAAATAAAGAATTTATTTCTACTGTGTGACACGTTTTAAGTTTTTGTCTGTAATATTTCCGTGCATGCGTCATGTTTCCTGTGAATTGCGGGAGTTTGAATGGTCTGGTAATATACTGATGTGTCATGGCTTGACACACAAACACAGGCAAAACATGCTGTCAAAAGTGTTATTGTTGCTTAAGTTTTCAGTTAATCAAATACATTTTGTCTCTCTTGCTGTTCACAATACAATTTAATGTAACTTCTTTATTAGCATCGCTGGGGGTAGTTTTCTTTTTCCAACCCAAAGAGTTATTAGCAATTACTTAAATGTTTTTGTTGTATAGACTCAGAACATTTACTTTTAATTTTCTATTGAGTGCTTTCAGTTTCTGTATCTTTAAAAAAATAAAATAAAATCACAAAATGTGGAACTAGAACACTGACTTCTACTTTTTATCAAAAATTCTTTTTGTTATGCTGTATAATTACATAGATGCTGTTTGGTACATATTTTGCATTGGCGATGTTATGACTATAAATGAGAATCATCAAAATCTTTTTAAACCTGTTGTGTGAGAAATGCTCTTAAAAAGATGAAGTTGACTGGGCTTAGTTTTCGGCATGTGACACCAGAGCTCTGTTGCTTTATGTTCAGTTCCATATTTGCTCTCAACAACTAAACCTCTTAATATGTCTGTGTGGTCATTACATAATCAGTTGATTAGGAAACTGCATTGCTGAGCAGGTTTTCCAATGACGTGGCCACATTGCTTTTGTAGATTGAATTTTTAGTGCGTTACATTTTACAGAAGTTTATAGTTTTTGATTGTTTGATGACTCTTTTAATGGCATATATAAATGGTGCCTTTCAACACATAGTTAAGACAGTGTCACAGCCCAGATCAAATACTGTGATTGGGAGAAAACATAAGATGATAACTTAGAAAGCAGGACACAGAAACATAAAAGGTGGAGTATTCATAAGGCAGCGGTGTAAAACAAGTATGGCTGAGTGGCAGTCTATGGCTGTGTCCCAATTCAGGGTCTGCATGCTTGAAGTACACAGTAAAATTTGCAGTGTCAAACTAACACTTAAAGAGTTAAATTTAACACTGTTTCCGAGTCTATTTGGTCCCATTCGGAATTGGTGTTAAATCAACTCTTTCTATAGTGTTAACATTTTAGAGTAAATTTAACTTTAAATAGAGTAAATATTTAACACTGAGTAACACCGCATAGTGTTAAATCAACTTAACACTACTAGTAGTGTCATATTATTTGCTCTATCATAGTGATGAATTAACTCTTTGAGTAAAATCCCGCTGATTTTTAACACTGAATTGAGTTATTTGAAATTAACACTGGGGTTCAAAGAACTCTGATGGGAGTTGATGTTACTCTATACTGTGTTATTCATACACTAATCTCTAGTGAAAAATTAGCTCTCATAGAGTAAAATTTGTAATTAATTTTACACCAAGTAGTGTTACTAAAACTCTTCCTGTAGTGTTACCTTTACACACAATTCACTGTTTTGCAGCACGAAAACCTGGTTTTAATAATGCTTTTACATATAAAACAAGTAAGCAAAAACCACAACTAGATAATACATTTAACAGCTTTATTTTCATGTCAGGCTCAAAATATAAAAACATCTCATGCAGTGTATAAAACACTTTAAAACAATGAATTTAGTTTGGCATAAAACGGCAATATGGAACGACATACAGGGAGGAATCTGAAATGCCATACTTGATTTGAAGAAGCAACACAGCTCATTTATCTTCAACACCTTCAGCACCATATTGGGATGCAGTCTGTTCCTAAATGCATGATGATGGTCATCAAAACACAGGGTTTCCATCAGTTTTCCGCAGAGCAATACAATGCCATCTTTCACAACAATACTTTTGATCTTACAAAAAAACAGAATCTCAGACACTACATCTGTACAGATGATAAAGTCAGGGCGGTACTCTGTACTGTGTGTTATTATCCACTTAGCTGAAAACAAACTGGTAGACAACACAGCTCCAAGCAAATTCTGGACCTTCTTCCAGCTCTCCAAGTGTCACCATCTTTCCTGGTCCTAAAGCTAATCTTTCAAGGCTAAAGTACTCCCAATGCTTTATTTTATTACTATTATATTTATTTTTACTTGTGGTGTACTGTAAAGGTACACTCTGTAAGGCTGCATCTTTAGCCTGAGAATGAATCTCAAAAAACACTTCCTCCATTGAGGAGACAAAACTGTTCACAGTAGATTGGCTTAATCCAGCTGCCCTGAGCTGTGCAACAGCAGAGGCACACATATCCAAAGTGCTCTTAGAGTATTTGCCCTTTTCAGATGTTGTGGGTGTTTCTTCTACATTAGTTGACATCACCTCCCCTGTAGTGCTAACTTCTTTAACTGCCACATCAGGCTGTAGATTAACACCAGTGTCAGCCTGTTGGTCAAAATAGTTAAGGTGTTTGGTATTTAAATGTTTTCTAAAACCTGTGGTTTGAATGAACGTGTACATGTTGTGAAGCATATTGTTGTAAGATGTGCCAAACACAAAATGTACTTTAAACAGTTCATCAAAAGAACCAAGTGAAGAGGTAGACTTGCATGGTATGGCATTCTTGTCAAGAATAATGAAGAACCGGTGGATGTCATTCTTTTTCACCCCAACAGCCAGGAGGTACGGTTGAGTGCTGGCAGTGATGGCATCAAGGTGCTCTTGGATATTTGTTCCAGTCTGAAAAGACAAATACAGACAGGCAATAAGAATCAAGTTTTCTTAAACTGGTAATTCATACCATAAAAATAGAAAAACACAAACCTTCTTGAAGACCACAAGAACCCTTTCTGCTTGAGAAGCTGACACCTTTCCTGGTCTCTTCCGACCCTGACCAGATGGTGGAATCAGGTGTAATAGCAATAGAATTGCTGAGAGGTCACTGTCCCAGCCTGCAAAAATTATTTGTTTTTAATAAAGTTGAATCATCATCAACAATATATTTCAATGCATTGATAAAATGTTTGAGTAGACCCAAAAGACAAAAAGGATAACTGTTCTGTGACAAACATTATATATGCTATGAATGTGCTAATCAAAGAAACAACAGCTCACCAATGTCAGCATTAACTTCAGTGCCATCCTCAGGTGAGTCAGCTGCCAGCAAGAGTTCTTCCAGGTCACTGGTAGAAGGAAGCTTTCTGCCTTGTTGGATAATTTTTCTTTTGAATGTTGTTGGCCACCTCTCCAGCAACCTGCCTGATACATCCTCACCAAACATCAGTACAAAATCCTGTTCGATCTGTAACAGGGATAGAGAATTATATCTGCTATCTACAAAATATTAAAGTGTGTTTACATTGTCAAAGTAATGACAAATATTCACCAAGCCTTTGATATCTTTGAAACGTGGA